>NW_028319374.1:0-202500 GCF_062004578.1 Staurois parvus
GAACATCCTCCGCCAAGGAAGAACATCCTCCGCCAAGGAAGAACATCCTCCGCCAAGGAAGAACATCCTCCGCCAAGGAAGAACATCCCCCGCCAAGGACGAACATCCTCCGCCAAGGAAAAACATCCAAGGACGAACATCCTCCGCCAAGGAAAAACATCCAAGGACGAACATCCTCCGCCAAGGAAAAACATCCAAGGACGAACATCCTCCGCCAAGGACGAACATCCTCCGCCAAGGAAGAACATCCCCGCCAAGGAAGAACATCCCCCGCCAAGGAAGAACATCCCCCGCCAAGGAAGAACATCCCCCGCCAAGGAAGAACATCCCCCGCCAAGGAAGAACATCCCCCGCCAAGGAAGAACATCCCCCGCCAAGGAAGAACATCCCCCGCCAAGGAAGAACATCCCCCGCCAAGGAAGAACATCCCCGCCAAGGAAGAACATCCTCCGCCAAGGAAGAACATCCTCCGCCAAGGAAGAACATCCAAGGACGAACATCCTCCGCCAAGGACGAACATCCTCCGCCAAGGACGAACATCCTCCGCCAAGGACGAACATCCAAGGACGAACATCCTCCGCCAAGGACGAACATCCTCCGCCAAGGAAGAACATCCAAGGACGAACATCCTCCGCCAAGGACGAACATCCTCCGCCAAGGACGAACATCCTCCGCCAAGGACGAACATCCTCCGCCAAGGACGAACATCCTCCGCCAAGGAAAAACATCCAAGGACGAACATCCTCCGCCAAGGACGAACATCCTCCGCCACGGAAGAACATCCCCCGCCACGGAAGAACATCCCCCGCCACGGAAGAACATCCCCCGCCACGGAAGAACATCCCCCGCCACGGAAGAACATCCCCCGCCACGGAAGAACATCCCCCGCCACGGAAGAACATCCCCCGCCACGGAAGAACATCCCCCGCCACGGAAGAACATCCCCCGCCACGGAAGAACATCCCCCGCCACGGAAGAACATCCCCCACCACGGAAGAACCAAAGAAGAACATCCCCCGCCAAGGAAGAACATCCTCCCCCAAGGAAGAACATCCAAGGAAGAACATCCAAGGAAGAACATCCTCCTCCTAAGGAAAAAACACTCTCCTCTAAGGAAACCCCCCCCCCAGGTTGACACCCCCCACTGCAAGCACATCCCCCCAGGGAAGTCATACAATTGTCCCAGTCTGTGGGCACGTCTTCCCGAGTCTATTCCCCAACTGACTACTCTGGGAGGATCATTTTTCTTCATCAGCACCTCAGTAGTGTCAGTACTGGAAGGAGGGGTGGGGGGGTTATGTGACTGAGCAGCTTGCCATGTCCCCAGTATAAGATCCTTCCTCTTATCCGCAGACATGGAAATCTGATACTTCTGTTCTACTAAATCATTTCATTATGTGACCTTCTCCTTAAAGGGGACGTGCATCCAAATATGATGTTCTACTTCCAGATGGAACCTTCCGGACAGTCAGCTCCCTGGTGTGTAACGTGTTCCCACCCAGCCTTGTGTGTCTGACATACCACTGCTACATTCCCCATAATACACATACATGAAAACACAGCAGGGATGGTGGGAACCCCTCATAATGGGCACAGCGGGTGCACAGACCCGGGAACTCAGTACAGGGATGGTAGGAACCCCTCATAATGGGCACAGCGGGTGTACAGACCCGGGAACTCAGCACAGGGATGGTGGGAACCCCTCATAATGGGCACAGCGGGTGTACAGACCCGAACCTGGACTCTGAAGGGTTTTCACCTTCTTGCATAGACTGAACCTTCAGCCTTTACAACCACTTTAAGAGTTCATTTGCTACCTCTTGTAGACTTTCTGCCAAACACGGACTCTAGCCTTGAAAAGAATTACATGACGGACTTTGCTGCCTAACTCAGGTATGACTACCTCGTGGGGCACTACTTCAGGGGCACTACCTCGTGGGGCATTACTTCAGGGGCACTACCTCGTGGGGCATTACTTCAGGGGCACTACCTCGTGGGGCACTGCAGAGCTTTGTACAGGAGAATGTGGGGAAGATGATCATTTGTTACCTTCATCTTCTTCAGTAAAAGATCTTTAATGTTCATCTAGGATGCCTCCTCTGAAGTCTCTGAAGGCCTACCAATGGACAGGGCTTACATCAGGGTACAGGATAGGTGGGAGAAGATCCAGTGTGGAGTCCAACGAGCAAAGAATCGGTCCACAGGAGGCAACAATGACAACTGCCGTATTTGTGGAACTTGCTATAGCAGGCAACCAGCCAGGAGACGGGTGACATCACGGAGCTGACAGATACTCTGGTAGAGAAGGGGAGTTATGCTTGGCCCCTTTACCTGCGACCGGTTCCCCACGTACTGCTGGGACCAACTGGTATGGGATACCTAGGAACCCAACCTAGGAGAAACAGGAGAGAGATCTAGAGGGGCCCCGGGATGGAGAACAAGCATGGCGCTAAGAAGTATCCAGTAGCATCGTCTGGATCGGTCCCTGGGAGTGGGATAATGGGACTGCTGAGCTGGTGGAGATCGGTACTCGCTTGGAGGTACCAGCTCAGAAATGCTGCACATGTCGGGGGGAGGTGTTCTCCAACAGTGTGGTGCCCGGAGTCCTTCCTGTCAACAATGTGGTGTCCGGAGTCCTTCCTGTCAACAATGTGGTGTCCGGAGTCCTTCCTGTCAACAATGTGGTGTCCGGAGTCCTTCCTGTCAACAATGTGGTGTCCGGAGTCCTTCCTGTCAACAATGTGGTGTCCGGAGTCCTTCCTGTCAACAATGTGGTGTCCGGAGTCCTTCCTGTCAACAATGTGGTGTCCGGAGTCCTTCCTGTCAACAGTGCGGGAAGTTTGGCCACGGGTCGCAAAGTGTTAACAGTGCAAGCCGCTCGCTTCCAAGTCTGGAGTACCGCCTTAATGTTGATTGTCGCATGACCGCGGCTCCTGGTTTAGGCATTAGCGAGTGCAGTTCCACGATATCCCCAATAGGGTGCCTTAAGCCCCGCCCACAAATGTGTCAGTGTTCTAGGACCCCCAAGTGTCACTGCTCTGGGACCCTCAATTATGAGTATCTCAGTGTTCTGGGACCTTCAATTATGAATATCTTAGTGTTCTAGGACCCCCAAGTGTCATTGTTCAGGGACCCCCAATTATGAGGGTCTCAGTGTTCTAGGACCCCAATTATGAATGTCTCAATGTTCTAGGACCCCCAAGTGTCATTTTTCTGGGACCACCAATTATGAGTCGCTCAGTGTTCTGGGACCCCCAAGTGTCATTGTTCAGGGACCACCAATTATGAGCTTGACAGTGTTCTAGGACCCCCAAGTGTCATTGTTGTGAGACCCTCAGTTATGAGTGTCTCAGTGTTCTAGGACCCCCAAGTGGCATTGTACTGGGGCCCCTAGTTATGAGTGCCTCAGCGTTCTAGGACCACCCAATTGTCATTGTTCTGGGGCTCTCAGTGTGTCCCTGTTGACCTGGTGTGTGTTGGGTCCCTCATCTCCTGCACAGATGGCAGTTTACAGAGCTGTCCTCAGAGGAAACCTCCATCAGTCCTGACTCAGCATGGCTCCTCTGGTGACTCATGGGGCCCCGAGCCAAGCACTGCCTACCTCCATCATAGTGTCTGTCCCAGACCTGGAACACAAGGAGCCATCCCAGTCTGGGGCCTTCAGGGACCTTTCATCTCTGGGTGTCACCTCTTAGCGCCGCCCCCCAAGAGTGGGGGGAGGAGGATGCCATTGATATACCAAGTACAGGGGGCCCCCTGAGGACACAGGAAATTAGTCAACCAATGGCCACACCCGAAATGTATGTCAGCAGCTCCCCATAATCCTACTGGGGACTCTCCGAGGACAGGGCTCAGCGGGGATTAAACCTGCAATAACTCCGACTACACGCCGGGATGTAAGGGGGGACTCTGATAGACACACCCGTATGTAAGGGGGCTCTGCTGGGCACGCTAGGGTGTAGAACGGACTTTGATGGGCACTCCTGGATGTAAGGGGGGGGGGTGGACTCTGCTGGGCACTCCTGGATGTAAGGGGGGGGGGGGGGACTCTGCTGGGCACTCCTGGATGTAAGGGGGGGGGTGGACTCTGCTGGGCACTCCTGGATGTAAGGGGGGGGGGGTGGACTCTGCTGGGCACTCCTGGATGTAAGGGGGGGGGGACTCTGCTGGGCACTCCTGGATGTAAGGGGGGGGGGACTCTGCTGGGCACTCCTGGATGTAAGAGGAGGGGGGGGGGGGAGACTCTGCTGGGCACTCCTGGATGTAAGAGGGGGGGGGACTCTGCTGGGCACTCCTGGATGTAAGAGGAGGGGGGGGGGGAACTCTGCTGGGCACTCCTGGATGTAAGAGGGGGGGGGGACTCTGCTGGGCACTCCTGGCTGTAAGAGGGGGGGGGGGACTCTGCTGGGCACTCCTGGCTGTAAGAGGAGGGGGGGGACTCTGCTGGGCACTCCTGGCTGTAAGAGGAGGGGGGGGGGGGACTCTGCTGGGCACTCCTGGCTGTAAGAGGAGGGGGGGGGGGGACTCTGCTGGGCACTCCTGGCTGTAAGAGGAGGGGGGGGGGGGACTCTGCTGGGCACTCCTGGCTGTAAGAGGAGGGGGGGGGGGACTCTGCTGGGCACTCCTGGCTGTAAGAGGAGGGGGGGGACTCTGCTGGGCACTCCTGGCTGTAAGAGGAGGGGGGGGGGACTCTGTTGGGCACTCCTGGCTGTAAGAGGAGGGGGGGGGGACTCTGCTGGGCACTCCTGGCTGTAAGAGGGGGGGGGGACTCTGCTGGGCACTCCTGGATGTAAGGGGGGGGGGGACTCTGCTGGGCACTCCTGGATGTAAGAGGGGGGGACTCTGCTGGGCACTCCTGGATGTAAGAGGAGGGGGGGGGACTCTGCTGGGCACTCCTGGCTGTAAGAGGGGGGGGGGGACTCTGCTGGGCATTCCCTGGATGTCAGAGGGGGGGACTCCTGGATGTAAGAGGGGGGGGGACGGGACTCTGCTGGGCACTCCTGGATGTAAGGGGGGGGGGACTCTGCTGGGCACTCCTGGATGTAAGGGGGGGGGGACTCTGCTGGGCACTCCTGGATGTAAGGGGGGGGGGACTCTGCTGGGCACTCCTGGATGTAAGAGGGGGGGGACGGGACTCTGCAGGGCACTCCTGGATGTAAGAGGGGGGGGGGGGGGACTCTGCAGGGCACTCCTGGATGTAAGAGGGGGGGGGGACTCTGCTGGGCACTCCTGGATGTAAGAGGGGGGGGGGGGGGACTCTGCTGGGCACTCCTGGATGTAAGAGGGGGAGGGGACTCTGCTGGGCACTCCTGGATGTAAGAGGGGGAGGGGACTCTGCTGGGCACTCCTGGCTGTAAGAGGAGGGGGGGGACTCTGCTGGGCACTCCTGGCTGTAAGAGGAGGGGGGGGGACTCTGCTGGGCACTCCTGGCTGTAAGAGGAGGGGGGGGGACGGGACTCTGCTGGGCACTCCTGGCTGTAAGAGGAGGGGGGGGGGGACTCTGCTGGGCACTCCTGGCTGTAAGAGGAGGGGGGGGGGGGACTCTGCTGGGCACTCCTGGCTGTAAGAGGAGGGGGGGGGACTCTGCTGGGCACTCCTGGCTGTAAGAGGAGGGGGGGGGGGGACTCTGCTGGGCACTCCTGGCTGTAAGAGGAGGGGGGGGGGGACTCTGCTGGGCACTCCTGGCTGTAAGAGGAGGGGCACTCTGCTGGGCACTCCTGGCTGTAAGGGGGTGGACTCTGCTGGGCACTCCTGGCTGTAAGAGGAGGGGGGGGGGACTCTGCTGGGCACTCCTGGCTGTAAGAGGAGGGGGGGGGGGACTCTGCTGGGCACTCCTGGCTGTAAGAGGAGGGGGGGGGGGACTCTGCTGGGCACTCCTGGCTGTAAGAGGAGGGGGGGGGGACTCTGCTGGGCACTCCTGGATGTAAGAGGGGGGGACTCTGCTGGGCACTCCTGGATGTAAGAGGAGGGGGGGGGGGGAATCTGCTGGGCACTCCTGGCTGTAAGAGGGGGGGGGGGACTCTGCTGGGCATTCCCTGGATGTCAGAGGGGGGGGGGACTCTGCTGGGCACTCCTGGATGTAAGAGGGGGGGGGACGGGACTCTGCTGGGCACTCCTGGATGTAAGGGGGGGGGGGGACTCTGCTGGGCACTCCTGGATGTAAGGGGGGGGGGGGGACTCTGCTGGGAACTCCTGGCTGTAAGAGGAGGGGGGGGGGGGACTCTGCTGGGCACTCCTGGATGTAAGGGGGGGGGGGGACTCTGCTGGGCACTCCTGGATGTAAGAGGGGGGGGACTCTGCTGGGCACTCCTGGACTGGATGTAAGGGGGGGGGGGGACTCTGCTGGGCACTCCTGGATGTAAGAGGGGGGGGGGGGACTCTGCTGGGCACTCCTGGATGTAAGAGGGGGGGGGGACTCTGCTGGGCACTCCTGGATGTAAGAGGGGGGGGACGGGACTCTGCAGGGCACTCCTGGATGTAAGAGGGGGGGGGGACTCTGCAGGGCACTCCTGGATGTAAGAGGGGGGGACTCTGCAGGGCACTCCTGGATGTAAGAGGGGGGGGGGGGACTCTGCTGGGCACTCCTGGATGTAAGAGGGGGGGGGGGGACTCTGCTGGGCACTCCTGGATGTAAGAGGGGGAGGGGACTCTGCTGGGCACTCCTGGCTGTAAGAGGAGGGGGGGGGACTCTGCTGGGCACTCCTGGCTGTAAGAGGAGGGGGGGGGGGGACTCTGCTGGGCACTCCTGGCTGTAAGAGGAGGGGGGGGGGGACTCTGCTGGGCACTCCTGGCTGTAAGAGGAGGGGGGGGGGGGACTCTGCTGGGCACTCCTGGCTGTAAGAGGAGGGGGGGGGGGGGGACTCTGCTGGGCACTCCTGGCTGTAAGAGGAGGGGAGGGGGGGGACTCTGCTGGGCACTCCAGGCTGTAAGAGGAGGGGAGGGGGGGGACTCTGCTGGGCACTCCTGGCTGTAAGAGGAGGGGAGGGGGGGGACTCTGCTGGGCACTCCTGGCTGTAAGAGGAGGGGAGGGGGGGGACTCTGCTGGGCACTCCTGGCTGTAAGAGGAGGGGAGGGGGGGGACTCTGCTGGGCACTCCTGGCTGTAAGAGGAGGGGGGGACTCTGCTGGGCACTCCTGGCTGTAAGAGGAGGGGGGGGGGGGGGACTCTGCTGGGCACTCCTGGCTGTAAGAGGAGGGGGGGGGGGGACTCTGCTGGGCACTCCTGGCTGTAAGAGGAGGGGGGGGGGGACTCTGCTGGGCACTCCTGGCTGTAAGAGGAGGGGGGGGGACTCTGCTGGGCACTCCTGGCTGTAAGAGGAGGGGGGGGGACTCTGCTGGGCACTCCTGGCTGTAAGAGGAGGGGGGGGGGGGACTCTGCTGGGCACTCCTGGCTGTAAGAGGAGGGGAGGGGGGGGACTCTGCTGGGCACTCCTGGCTGTAAGAGGAGGGGGGGGACTCTGCTGGGCACTCCTGGCTGTAAGAGGAGGGGGGACGACGACTCTGCTGGGCACTCCTGGCTGTAAGAGGGGGGGGGGACTCTGCTGGGCACTCCTGGATGTAAGAGGGGGGGGGGGGACTCTGCTGGGCACTCCTGCTGTAAGAGGAGGGGGGGGGGGAACTCTGCTGGGCACTCCTGGATGTAAGAGGGGGGGGGGGACTCTGCTGGGCACTCCTGGACTGGATGTAAGGGGGGGGGGGACTCTGCTGGGCACTCCTGGCTGTAAGAGGGGGGGGGACTCTGCTGGGCACTCCTGGATGTAAGAGGGGGGGGGGGACTCTGCTGGGCACTCCTGGATGTAAGAGGGGGGGGGGGGACTCTGCTGGGCACTCCTGGATGTAAGAGGAGGGGGGGGGACTCTGCTGGGCACTCCTGGATGTAAGAGGAGGGGGGGGGACTCTGCTGGGCACTCCTGGATGTAAGAGGAGGGGGGGGGGGACTCTGCTGGGCACTCCTGGATGTAAGAGGAGGGGGGGGGGGACTCTGCTGGGCACTCCTGAAAGTAAGAGGGGGGGGGCTCTGCTGGGCACTCCTGGCTGTAAGAGGAGGGGGGGGGGACTCTGCTGGGCACTCCTGGATGTAAGAGGGGGGGGGGACTCTGCTGGGCACTCCTGGATGTAAGAGGGGGGGGGGGACTCTGCTGGGCACTCCTGGATGTAAGAGGGGGGGGGGACTCTGCTGGGCACTCCTGGATGTAAGAGGGGGGGGACTCTGCTGGGCACTCCTGGCTGTAAGAGGAGGGGGGGGAACTCTGCTGGGCACTCCTTGATGTAAGAGGGGGGGGGGACTCTGCTGGGCACTCCTGGATGTAAGAGGGGGGGGGGGACTCTGCTGGGCACTCCTGGACTGGATGTAAGAGGGGGGGGACTCTGCTGGGCACTCCTGGCTGTAAGAGGAGGGGGGGGGACTCTGCTGGGCACTCCTGGATGTAAGAAGAGGGGGGGGAACTCTGCTGGGCACTCCTGGATGTAAGAGGGGGGGGGGGACTCTGCTGGGCACTCCTGGATGTAAGAGGGGGGGGGGACTCTGCTGGGCACTCCTGGATGTAAGAGGGGGGGGGACTCTGCTGGGCACTCCTGGATGTAAGAGGGGGGGGGGGAGACGACGACTCTGCTGGGCACTCCTGGATGTAAGAGGGGGGGAATCTGCTGGGCACTCCTGGATGTAAGAGGGGGGGGACGGGACTCTGCTGGGCACTCCTGGATGTAAGAGGAGGGGGGGGGGGGGACTCTGCTGGGCACTCCTGGATGTAAGAGGAGGGGGGGGGGGGGACTCTGCTGGGCACTCCTGGATGTAAGAGGAGGGGGGGGGGACTCTGCTGGGCACTCCTGGATGTAAGAGGAGGGGGGGGGGGGACTCTGCTGGGCACTCCTGGATGTAAGAGGAGGGGGGGGGACTCTGCTGGGCACTCCTGGATGTAAGGAGGGGGGACGGGGACTCTGCTGGGCACTCCTGGATGTAAGGGGGGGGGGGGGACTCTGCTGGGCACTCCTGGATGTAAGGGGGGGGGGGGGACTCTGCTGGGCACTCCTGGATGTAAGGGGGGGGGGGGGGGACTCTGCTGGGCACTCCTGGATGTAAGGGGGGGGGGGACTCTGCTGGGCACTCCTGGATGTAAGGGGGGGGGGGGGGACTCTGCTGGGCACTCCTGGGAAGGTTGGTGGGTGGGGGAGGGGTGTCATTCCCCCCACAGCTCCAAGTACAGGGGGGGGTGTACAGCGCTCCTTGTGGTCACACGGATCCATCATCGCTGACTCTGCACATTGCTGGGCTCCGATCAGTGTGTGTCGTCTACACAGCGACTCCGTGTGACATTCCGCCCACCAGAGAGAATTCCACCTCCAACCCCAGACTGTGAAACTGTGACTCCGGAGATCGGAGCCTCAACCACCCCGGAACTTTGCCTGGAACCCGCCATCCTCATAATAGGTGCAGGATAGACAAACCTTCTCTGATGTAAGGAGGGAGGACTCTGATTTAGGACATTGATAGGGACCCCGATGTAAGGGGGGGCTCCGATGTCCCTTGAACATCTCGGTACAGACAGTACATCCCCCTCTTGTAGCACGCAGTACACAGGGCCACAGATCCCGCCCGCCAGCCTCTGCACACCCGTCATTGCACCAGCACAGCCGAAAAGGAGAAGTCAGGTGACGTTCTATCCTCCACTACAGTAAGATTCAGCAGGATTTTCACAGTTCCCACTACTCCAGACTGACTGAAGCTATGTACAGCCCCTCCCACCGGCCATGATCTGCATAGACAAGCACAGAGACCCAGTGATGATGTCACTGGGTACATAATAGGCTGCGTATTAACATTTTATCAGTAATAATACTCCGGCCGGATCGACAAGTAATAAAACTCTGTTCCGGGAGAGGCTCACAAGACTGGAAATTGCTGTGTGATGGGTGAAAAAACACAAACCCGCCATTTAAATTCATTCCTCAGCAGCCGCGAAGGTGACAAATCAACGTCTGTGTGCATCAGACGCCTCGGCAAATCCAGATATTACCACGTCAAAGCAGCAGGGACATCCTCACTGTGCTGTGTATAGTGTGTGCTGAGATCAGAGCTGTGGGAGGGGCCTATTAGACCCCACCCACTACAGCCTGCCTAGAGAAAACTACAGGAGGGGGCGGAGACCAGACCAGTGCTCCTGTACAAGGAGAGGGGGCAGCAGTGAGCGGTCTTTACTCCAGGAGGAAAGTGTCACACTGGGTGATGGCCAGACCTGGGGGAAATACACAGGAGAGGGGGTCTAATACTCACAGTACTCTAGTATAGTCCTAGCGCCAGGTCCCGGGCACTCTGCTATAGTCCTAGCGCCAGGTCCCGGGCACTCTGCTATAGTCCTAGCGCCAGGTCCCGGGCACTCTGCTATAGTCCTAGCGCCAGGTCCCGGGCACTCTGCTATAGTCCTAGCGCCAGGTCCCGGGCACTCTGCTATAGTCCTAGCGCCAGGTCCCGGGCACTCCGCTATAGTCCTAGCGCCAGGTCCCGGGCACTCCGCTATAGTCCTAGCGCCAGGTCCCGGGCACTCCGCTATAGTCCTAGCGCCAGGTCCCGGGCACTCCGCTATAGTCCTAGCGCCAGGTCCCGGGCACTCCGCTATAGTCCTAGCGCCAGGTCCCGGGCACTCCGCTATAGTCCTAGCGCCAGGTCCCGGGCACTCCGCTATAGTCCTAGCGCCAGGTCCCGGGCACTCTGCTATAGTCCTAGCGCCAGGTCCCGGGCACTCTGCTATAGTCCTAGCGCCAGGTCCCGGGCACTCTACTATAGTCCTAGCGCCAGGTCCCGGGCACTCTGCTATAGTCCTAGCGCCAGGTCCCGGGCACTCTACTATAGTCCTAGCGCCAGGTCCCGGGCACTCTGCTATAGTCCTAGCGCCAGGTCCCGGGCACTCTAGTATAGTCCTAGCGCCAGGTCCCGGGCACTCTAGTATAGTCCTAGCGCCAGGTCCCGGGCACTCTAGTATAGTCCTAGCGCCAGGTCCCGGGCACTCTAGTATAGTCCTAGCGCCAGGTCCCGGGCACTCTAGTATAGTCCTAGCGCCAGGTCCCGGGCACTCTACTGTAGTCCTAGCGCCAGGTCCCGGGCACTCTACTGTAGTCCTAGCGCCAGGTCCCGGGCACTCTGCTATAGTCCTAGCGCCAGGTCCCGGGCACTCTGCTATAGTCCTAGCGCCAGGTCCCGGGCACTCTGCTATAGTCCTAGCGCCAGGTCCCGGGCACTCTGCTATAGTCCTAGCGCCAGGTCCCGGGCACTCTGCTGTAGTCCTAGCGCCAGGTCCCGGGCACTCTACTGTAGTCCTAGCGCCAGGTCCCGGGCACTCTACTATAGTCCTAGCGCCAGGTCCCGGGCACTCTACTATAGTCCTAGCGCCAGGTCCCGGGCACTCTGCTATAGTCCTAGCGCCAGGTCCCGGGCACTCTGCTATAGTCCTAGCGCCAGGTCCCGGGCACTCTGCTATAGTCCTAGCGCCAGGTCCCGGGCACTCTGCTATAGTCCTAGCGCCAGGTCCCGGGCACTCTGCTATAGTCCTAGCGCCAGGTCCCGGGCACTCTACTATAGTCCTAGCGCCAGGTCCCGGGCACTCTACTATAGTCCTAGCGCCAGGTCCCGGGCACTCTACTATAGTCCTAGCGCCAGGTCCCGGGCACTCTACTATAGTCCTAGCGCCAGGTCCCGGGCACTCTGCTATAGTCCTAGCGCCAGGTCCCGGGCACTCTGCTATAGTCCTAGCGCCAGGTCCCGGGCACTCTGCTATAGTCCTAGCGCCAGGTCCCGGGCACTCTGCTATAGTCCTAGCGCCAGGTCCCGGGCACTCTGCTATAGTCCTAGCGCCAGGTCCCGGGCACTCTGCTATAGTCCTAGCGCCAGGTCCCGGGCACTCTGCTATAGTCCTAGCGCCAGGTCCCGGGCACTCTGCTATAGTCCTAGCGCCAGGTCCCGGGCACTCTGCTATAGTCCTAGCGCCAGGTCCCGGGCACTCTGCTATAGTCCTAGCGCCAGGTCCCGGGCACTCTGCTATAGTCCTAGCGCCAGGTCCCGGGCACTCTGCTATAGTCCTAGCGCCAGGTCCCGGGCACTCTGCTATAGTCCTAGCGCCAGGTCCCGGGCACTCTGCTATAGTCCTAGCGCCAGGTCCCGGGCACTCTGCTATAGTCCTAGCGCCAGGTCCCGGGCACTCTGCTATAGTCCTAGCGCCAGGTCCCGGGCACTCTGCTATAGTCCTAGCGCCAGGTCCCGGGCACTCTGCTATAGTCCTAGCGCCAGGTCCCGGGCACTCTGCTATAGTCCTAGCGCCAGGTCCCGGGCACTCTGCTATAGTCCTAGCGCCAGGTCCCGGGCACTCTGCTATAGTCCTAGCGCCAGGTCCCGGGCACTCTGCTATAGTCCTAGCGCCAGGTCCCGGGCACTCTGCTATAGTCCTAGCGCCAGGTCCCGGGCACTCTGCTATAGTCCTAGCGCCAGGTCCCGGGCACTCTGCTATAGTCCTAGCGCCAGGTCCCGGGCACTCTGCTATAGTCCTAGCGCCAGGTCCCGGGCACTCTGCTATAGTCCTAGCGCCAGGTCCCGGGCACTCTGCTATAGTCCTAGCGCCAGGTCCCGGGCACTCTGCTATAGTCCTAGCGCCAGGTCCCGGGCACTCTGCTATAGTCCTAGCGCCAGGTCCCGGGCACTCTGCTATAGTCCTAGCGCCAGGTCCCGGGCACTCTGCTATAGTCCTAGCGCCAGGTCCCGGGCACTCTGCTATAGTCCTAGCGCCAGGTCCCGGGCACTCTGCTATAGTCCTAGCGCCAGGTCCCGGGCACTCTGCTATAGTCCTAGCGCCAGGTCCCGGGCACTCTGCTATAGTCCTAGCGCCAGGTCCCGGGCACTCTGCTATAGTCCTAGCGCCAGGTCCCGGGCACTCTGCTATAGTCCTAGCGCCAGGTCCCGGGCACTCTGCTATAGTCCTAGCGCCAGGTCCCGGGCACTCTGCTATAGTCCTAGCGCCAGGTCCCGGGCACTCTGCTATAGTCCTAGCGCCAGGTCCCGGGCACTCTGCTATAGTCCTAGCGCCAGGTCCCGGGCACTCTGCTATAGTCCTAGCGCCAGGTCCCGGGCACTCTGCTATAGTCCTAGCGCCAGGTCCCGGGCACTCTGCTATAGTCCTAGCGCCAGGTCCCGGGCACTCTGCTATAGTCCTAGCGCCAGGTCCCGGGCACTCTGCTATAGTCCTAGCGCCAGGTCCCGGGCACTCTGCTATAGTCCTAGCGCCAGGTCCCGGGCACTCTGCTATAGTCCTAGCGCCAGGTCCCGGGCACTCTGCTATAGTCCTAGCGCCAGGTCCCGGGCACTCTGCTATAGTCCTAGCGCCAGGTCCCGGGCACTCTGCTATAGTCCTAGCGCCAGGTCCCGGGCACTCTGCTATAGTCCTAGCGCCAGGTCCCGGGCACTCTGCTATAGTCCTAGCGCCAGGTCCCGGGCACTCTGCTATAGTCCTAGCGCCAGGTCCCGGGCACTCTGCTATAGTCCTAGCGCCAGGTCCCGGGCACTCTGCTATAGTCCTAGCGCCAGGTCCCGGGCACTCTGCTATAGTCCTAGCGCCAGGTCCCGGGCACTCTGCTATAGTCCTAGCGCCAGGTCCCGGGCACTCTGCTATAGTCCTAGCGCCAGGTCCCGGGCACTCTGCTATAGTCCTAGCGCCAGGTCCCGGGCACTCTGCTATAGTCCTAGCGCCAGGTCCCGGGCACTCTGCTATAGTCCTAGCGCCAGGTCCCGGGCACTCTGCTATAGTCCTAGCGCCAGGTCCCGGGCACTCTGCTATAGTCCTAGCGCCAGGTCCCGGGCACTCTACTATAGTCCTAGCGCCAGGTCCCGGGCACTCTACTATAGTCCTAGCGCCAGGTCCCGGGCACTCTACTATAGTCCTAGCGCCAGGTCCCGGGCACTCTACTATAGTCCTAGCGCCAGGTCCCGGGCACTCTACTATAGTCCTAGCGCCAGGTCCCGGGCACTCTACTATAGTCCTAGCGCCAGGTCCCGGGCACTCTACTATAGTCCTAGCGCCAGGTCCCGGGCACTCTACTATAGTCCTAGCGCCAGGTCCCGGGCACTCTACTATAGTCCTAGCGCCAGGTCCCGGGCACTCTACTATAGTCCTAGCGCCAGGTCCCGGGCACTCTACTATAGTCCTAGCGCCAGGTCCCGGGCACTCTACTATAGTCCTAGCGCCAGGTCCCGGGCACTCTACTATAGTCCTAGCGCCAGGTCCCGGGCACTCTACTATAGTCCTAGCGCCAGGTCCCGGGCACTCTACTATAGTCCTAGCGCCAGGTCCCGGGCACTCTACTATAGTCCTAGCGCCAGGTCCCGGGCACTCTACTATAGTCCTAGCGCCAGGTCCCGGGCACTCTACTATAGTCCTAGCGCCAGGTCCCGGGCACTCTAGTATAGTCCTAGCGCCAGGTCCCGGGCACTCTACTATAGTCCTAGCGCCAGGTCCCGGGCACTCTACTATAGTCCTAGCGCCAGGTCCCGGGCACTCTACTATAGTCCTAGCGCCAGGTCCCGGGCACTCTACTATAGTCCTAGCGCCAGGTCCCGGGCACTCTACTATAGTCCTAGCGCCAGGTCCCGGGCACTCTACTATAGTCCTAGCGCCAGGTCCCGGGCACTCTACTATAGTCCTAGCGCCAGGTCCCGGGCACTCTAGTATAGTCCTAGCGCCAGGTCCCGGGCACTCTACTATAGTCCTAGCGCCAGGTCCCGGGCACTCTACTATAGTCCTAGCGCCAGGTCCCGGGCACTCTACTATAGTCCTAGCGCCAGGTCCCGGGCACTCTACTATAGTCCTAGCGCCAGGTCCCGGGCACTCTACTATAGTCCTAGCGCCAGGTCCCGGGCACTCTACTATAGTCCTAGCGCCAGGTCCCGGGCACTCTACTATAGTCCTAGCGCCAGGTCCCGGGCACTCTACTATAGTCCTAGTATCAGGTCAATGGTACTCTAGTATAGTCCTAGTATCTGATGGGTAAGTACCAGGGGCGGACTGACCATTTGGAAACTCAGGCACAGCCCGAGGGCCCGAGGTCAGTAGGAGGCCCCATGAGATGCCCTGGTACCTTTTTCATAGGCTTTTTTGAGTTTGGGCAAGGACACAGGGGCCCCATGATCCCCTATTACTGGGGGGCCCCATGAGTTGTCAGTCCGCCCGATAAGTACTCCAGTATAGTCCTAGTATCTGACGGTAAGTACTCCAGTATAGTCCTAGTATCTGACGGTAAGTACTCCAGTATAGTCCTAGTATCTGACGGTAAGTACTCCAGTATAGTCCTAGTATCTGACGGTAAGTACCCCAGTAGTATTAGTAGACATATATATATCCTGACAATATACAGCACTGTATGCAAATGAAAAAACAGAACCCCCCAGAGCCCCTCCCCTCCCCCCCCCCCACAACACACAACCCAATGACATCAGATGATGGAGGCGAGACGATTCTTTGTATACAAATTCCATCCATGGAACAAAGTGCAACATTCCACTTCCTCTGCACATTGCTGAGTCCACACAACCCCCGCTCACCGCCATCCACCGCGTACAGAGCGAGAAGCAACTCCTCCATCTGGGATCCAACCCCAGAACCCCCCACTACAGGGAGCACCTACCCCCACTACAGAGAGCACCTACCCCCACTACAGAGAGCACTCACCCCCACTACACCCTGCTAGAGTGCACTCACCACCACTACACCCCGCTACAGAGAGCACCTACCCCTACTACACCCCGCTACAGAGAGCACCTACCCCTACTACACCCCACTACAGAGAGCACTCACCCCCACTACACCCCACTACAGAGAGCACTCACCCCCACTACACCCCACTACAGAGAGCACCTACCCCTACTACACCCCACTACAGAGAGCACTCACCCCCACTACACCCCACTACAGAGAGCACCTACCCCTACTACACCCCACTACAGAGAGCACTCACCCCCACTACACCCCACTACAGAGAGCACCTACCCCTACTACACCCCACTACAGAGAGCACTCACCCCCACTACACCCCACTACAGAGAGCACTCACCCCCACTACACCCCACTACAGAGAGCACTCACCCCCACTACAGAGAGCACTCACCCCCACTACAGAGAGCACCTACCCCTACTACACCCCACTACAGAGAGCACTCACCCCCACTACACCCCACTACAGAGAGCACTCACCCCCACTACACCCCACTACAGAGAGCACTCACCCCCACTACAGAGAGCACTCACCCCCACTACAGAGAGCACCTACCCCTACTACACCCCACTACAGAGAGCACTCACCCCCACTACACCCCACTACAGAGAGCACCTACCCCTACTACACCCCACTACAGAGAGCACTCACCCCCACTACACCCCACTACAGAGAGCACTCACCCCCACTACACCCCACTACAGAGAGCACTCACCCCCACTACACCCCACTACAGAGAGCACTCACCCCCACTACACCCCACTACAGAGAGCACTCACCCCCACTACACCCCACTACAGAGAGCGCTCACCCCCACTACACCCCACTACAGAGAGCACTCACCCCCACTACACCCCACTACAGAGAGCACTCACCCCCACTACACCCCAATACAGAGAGCACTCACCCCCACTACACCCCGCTACAGAGAGCACTCATCCCCACTACACCCCACTACAGAGAGCACCTACCCCTACTACACCCCACTACAGAGAGCACTCACCCCCACTACACCCCACTACAGAGAGCACTCACCCCCACTACACCCCACTACAGAGAGCACCTACCCCTACTACACCCCGCTACAGAGAGCACTCACCCCCACTACACCCCACTACAGAGAGCACTCACCCCCACTACACCCCACTACAGAGAGCACCTACCCCTACTACACCCCGCTACAGAGAGCACTTACCCCCACTACACCCCAATACAGAGAGCACTCACCCCCACTACACCCCACTACAGAGAGCACTCACCCCCACTACACCCCACTACAGAGAACACTCACCCCCACTACACCCCGCTACAGAGAGCACTCACCACCACTACACCCCACTACAGAGAGCGCTCACCCCCACTACACCCCGCTACAGAGAGCGCTCACCCCCACTACACCCCACTACAGAGAGCGCTCACCCCCACTACACCCCACTACAGAGAGCACCTACCCCCACTACACCCCACTACAGAGAGCACTCACCCTCACTACACCCCACTACAGAGAGCACTCACCCTCACTACACCCCACTACAGAGAGCACTCACCCCACTACAACCCACTACAGAGAGCACTCACCCCCACTACACCCCGCTACAGAGAGCACTCACCCCCACTACACACCACTACAGAGAGCACTCACCCCCACTACACCCCACTACAGAGAGCGCTCACCACCACTACACCCCACTACAGAGAGCACTCACCCCCACTACACCCCACTACAGAGAGCACTCACCCCCACTACACCCCACTACAGAGAGCGCTCACCCCCACTACACCCCACTACACCCCACTACAGAGAGCGCTCACCCCCACTACACCCCACTACAGAGAGCGCTCACCCCCACTACACCCCACTACAGAGCGCGCTCACCCCCACTACACCCCGCTACAGAGCGCGCTCACCCCCACTACACCCCGCTACAGAGAGCGCTCACCCCCACTACACCCCGCTACAGAGAGCACTCACCCCCACTACACCCCGCTACAGAGAGCACTCACCCCCACTACACCCCACTACAGAGAGCGCTCACCCCCACTACACCCCGCTACAGAGAGCACTCACCCCCACTACACCCCACTACAGAGAGCGCTCACCCCCACTACACCCCACTACAGAGACCACTCACCCCCACTACAGAGAGCACTCACCCCCACTACACCCCGCTACAGAGAGCACTTACCCCCACTACACCCCACTACAGGGAGCACTCACCCCCACTACACCCTGCTAGAGTGCACTCACCACCACTACACCCCGCTACAGAGAGCACTCACCACCACTACACCCCGCTACAGAGTGTACTTACCCCCACTACAGAGTGTACCTACCACCACTACACCCCGCTACAGAGCGTACCTACCACCACTACACCCCGCTACAGAGTGTACCTACCACCACTACACCCCACTACAGAGCGCACTCATCACCACTACACCCCACTACAGAGAGCACTCACCCCCACTACACCTCGCTACAGAGTGTACCTACCACCACTACACCCCGCTGCAGAGTGTACCTACCACCACTACACCCCGCTACAGAGAGAACCTACCCCCACTACACCCCGCTACAGAGTGTACCTACCACCACTACACCCCGCTACAGAGCGCACTCACCACCACTACACCCCACTACAGAGCGCACTCACCACCACTACACCTCGCTACAGAGTGTACCTACCACCACTACACCCCGCTACAGAGACCACCTACCACCACTGCACCCCGCTACAGAGAGCACTCACCCCCACTACACCCCACAACCCAACAAGTGGGTGAGAAGCAATATATATGTTCTTATTATTCGGGTCCATGAGTCCCCTCCATCTCTGATCCTCCAGTACAGGAGCGGGTGAGACATCACCATCTGCCATCCAGAGTGCACAACCCACATAACACCCCATAGTTCCATGTACCCTCCATAATCCCCCCATAGATCCGTGTACCCTCCATAACCCCCCATAGATCCGTGTACCCTCCGTAATCCCCCATAGATCCGTGTACCCTCCGTAATCCCCCCATAGATCCGTCTACCCTCCGTAACCCCCCCATAGATCCGTCTACCCTCCGTAATCCCCCCATAGAGACGTCTACCCTCCGTAATCCCCCCATAGAGACGTCTACCCTCCGTAATCCCCCCATAGAGACGTCTACCCTCCGTAATCCCCCCATAGATCCGTCTACCCTCCGTAATCCCCCCATAGAGACGTCTACCCTCCGTAATCCCCCCATAGAGCAGTCTACCCTACGTAATCCCCCCATAGAGACGTCTACCCTCCGTAATCCCCCCATAGAGCCGTCTACCCTCCGTAATCCCCCCATAGAGCCGTCTACCCTCCGTAATCCCCCCATAGATCCGTCTACCCTCCATAATCCCCCCATAGATCCGTCTACCCTCCATAACCCCCCCATAGATCCGTCTACCCTCCGTAACCCCCCCATAGATCCGTCTACCCTCCGTAATCCCCCCATAGATACGTCTACCCTCCATTATCCCCCCATAGATACGTGTACCATCCATAATCCCCCCATAGATACGTGTACCATCCATAATCCCCCCATAGATACGTGTACCATCCATAATCCCCCCATAGATCCGTCTACCCTCCATAATCCCCCCATAGATCCGTCTACCCTCCATAATCCCCCCATAGATCCGTCTACCCTCCATAATCCCCCCATAGATCCGTCTACCCTCCATAATCCCCCCATAGATCCGTCTACCCTCCATAATCCCCCCATAGATCCGTCTACCCTCCATAATCCCCCCATAGATCCGTCTACCCTCCATAATCCCCCCATAGATCCGTCTACCCTCCATAATCCCCCCATAGATCCGTCTACCCTCCATAATCCCCCCATAGATCCGTCTACCCTCCATAATCCCCCCATAGATCCGTCTACCCTCCATAATCCCCCCATAGATCCGTCTACCCTCCATAATCCCCCCATAGATCCGTCTACCCTCCATAATCCCCCCATAGATCCGTCTACCCTCCATAATCCCCCCATAGATCCGTCTACCCTCCATAATCCCCCCATAGATCCGTCTACCCTCCATAATCCCCCCATAGATCCGTCTACCCTCCATAATCCCCCCATAGATCCGTCTACCCTCCATAATCCCCCCATAGATCCGTCTACCCTCCATAATCCCCCCATAGATCCGTCTACCCTCCATAATTCCCCCATAGATCCGTCTACCCTCCATAATTCCCCCATAGATCCGTCTACCCTCCATAATCCCCCCATAGATCCGTCTACCCTCCATAATCCCCCCATAGATCCGTCGACCCTCCATAATCCTGCCATAGATCCATCTACCCTCCATAATCCCCCCATAGATCCATCTACCCTCCATAATCCCCCCATAGATCCGTCTACCCTCCATAATCCCCCCATAGATCCGTCTACCCTCCATAATTCCCCCATAGATCCGTCTACCCTCCATAATTCCCCCATAGATCCGTCTACCCTCCATAATCCCCCCATAGAGACCTCTACCCTCCATAATCCCCCCATAGAGACCTCTACCCTCCATAATCCCCCCATAGATCCGTCTACCCTCCATAATCCCCCCATAGATCCGTCTACCCTCCATAATCCCCCCATAGATCAGTCTACCCTCCATAGAGCCGTGTACCCTCCATAATCCCCAATAGATCCGTGTACCCTCCATAATCCCCCCATAGATCCGTGTACCCTCCATAATCCCCCTATAGATCCGTGTACCCTCCATAATCCCCCCATAGATCCGTCTACCCTCCATAGAGCCGTGTACCCTCCATAATCCCCCATAGATCCGTGTACCCTCCATAATCCCCCCATAGATCCGTGTACCCTCCATAATCCCCCCATAGATCCGTCTACCCTCCATAATCCCCCCATAGATCCGTCTACCCTCCATAATCCCCCCATAGATCCGTCTACCCTCCATAATTCCCCCATAGATCCGTCTACCCTCCATAATTCCCCCATAGATCCGTCTACCCTCCATAATCCCCCCATAGATCCGTCTACCCTCCATAGATCTGTCTACCCTCCATAATCCCCCCATAGATCCGTCGACCCTCCATAATCCTGCCATAGATCCATCTACCCTCCATAATCCCCCCATAGATCCGTCTACCCTCCATAATCCCCCCATAGATCCGTCTACCCTCCATAATCCCCCCATAGATCCGTCTACCCTCCATAATTCCCCCATAGATCCGTCTACCCTCCATAATTCCCCCATAGATCCGTCTACCCTCCATAATCCCCCCATAGAGACCTCTACCCTCCATAATCCCCCCATAGAGACCTCTACCCTCCATAATCCCCCCATAGAGACCTCTACCCTCCATAATCCCCCCATAGATCCATCTACCCTCCATAATCCCCCCATAGATCCGTCTACCCTCCATAATCCCCCCATAGATCCGTCTACCCTCCATAATCCCCCCATAGATCCGTCTACCCTCCATAATCCCCCCATAGATCAGTCTACCCTCCATAGATCCGTGTACCCTCCATAATCCCCCCATAGATCCGTGTACCCTCCATAATCCCCCCATAGATCCGTGTACACGGCCTGCATTGGCTGATCGCACAGGAAGTGAATGGTTTCACTTTGTTACATTGTTGGACTTTGTATCTCTGTTGTCACTCTCTCACGTTTCCAGAGCCGGGGACATGCTGCTGGGGGGTGAAAAATCGCCGGCTCAGCAGGAACCGCCTGACGTTCACAATCGGGGGATCGCCGCACCAACATCACTTGTGTTGCTATGGGGATCAGTCAGGTTTTTTCCGTTCAGTCCGCTGATTGAGGGAAAAAAAAAGTGTGACCCCGGCACAACCTGAAATGTCCGAAATCGCAGCTTACCGATCACTGGATGTGGCGGCTGCATTCGTTTTCTTTTTTCACCTGGTGATCTGACCAGTAACCCACCTCCTGTAATAGAGCACGCCCCCACTCTGGATGAAGGAGCACAGGGGGCACAGCACGCTCTTTTGTTTTTCCTTTTGAGATAAAGGTTTGGCATGATAAATAACAGCTGATCATGGTAAACTGAGCGGTAAATGGTTTGTCTCATCCCTGGAACTGATACATCTGCAGGAGAGCTTGTTCTGCTGAAAAACAACGGACTTACTGGCCGGATCACCCAATCAATATAAAAGAAAGAAAACAAATGCAGCCGATATTCGGTAAGATGGGACATCTGACGTGGTTGGTTTTGCCGGGAACACTCTGACGGGTTATTTTTATGTTACTGATCATTAGGGCGAGGGTCGCCGATCGATAAATTGATCGATTTATTGAATGCATGAAACGATCTCTCGGGCACACAGGTGTATACGCAGGTCTGCAGGCGCAGAGGTCTGGATCTGTGTCGGTGATTGGAGGGCAGCGCATTGGACGCTGTGTGTGGGAACATCTCCCCTGAAATCAATGGAACCGCGGTCTGATCCGGGAACAAAACACAGCTGGAAATGCCGCGTCAGTGGGGCCCAATCATCGGGGTGACGGGGGCCCAAATCATCGGGGTGACGGGGGGACCAAAAACATAGGGGTGAGGGGGGGCCCAAAACATAGGGGTGACGGGGGCCCAAAACATAGGGGTGACGGGGGCCCAAAACATAGGGGTGACGGGGGCCCAAAACATAGGGGTGACGGGGGCCCAAAACATAGGGGTGACGGGGGCCCAAAACATAGAGGCAATGGGGGCCAAATGTGAGGGGTAATGGAGCCTAAACATTAGGGAAATGGAACCCTCTCATAGGGGCAACGGGGGCCCAATCAGAAGGGTAATGAGGCCCAGTCATAGGGTCAATGGGGCCCAATCACAAGGGTGACGGGGGCCAAATATGAGGGGTAATGGAGCCCACTCATAGGAGCAACGGGGGCCCAATCATAGGGGCAGTGTGGCCCAATCAGAAGGGTAATGAGGCCCAGTCATAGGGGCAATGGGGCCCAATCTCAGGGGTGACGGGGGCCCAATCATAGGGGTGATGGGGGCCAAATGTGAGGGGTAATGGAGCCCACTCATTGGGGTAATGGCACCCACTCATAGGGACAATGGGGGCCCAATCATAGAGGCAGTGTGGCCCAATCACAAGGGTAATGGGGTCCAATCATATGGGCAATGAAGCAGAATATGAGGGGTAATGGGGCCCATACATAGGGGCAATAGTGCCCAATCATGGGGGTAATGAGACCCAATTATAGGGGTAATAAACCCCACTGACGGGGGCAATGGGGCCTACTAATAGAAGTAATGGGGCCCAATCATAGGGGCAACGGGGCCCAATCATAGGGGCAACGGGGCCCAATCATAGGGGCAACGGGGCCCAATCATAGGGGCAACGGGGCCCAATCATAGGGGCAACGGGGCCCAATCATAGGGGCAATGCACAGAGAGGGCACTGGGGGTGTCTCGGTGTGTATATATTGTATATATATTATTACTGATAGGAAGACGTAGAGCAGCTCAGGAATGATGGGGGTCATATATGTATCATCAGGACAGTCCCAGCGACTGATCGCCGCGTCCCCCAATACAGTCCCAGCGACTGATCGCCGCGTCCCCCAATACAGTCCCAGCGACTGATCGCCGCGTCCCCCAATACAGTCCCAGCGACTGATCGCCGCGTCCCCCAATACAGTCCCAGCGACTGATCGCCGCGTCCCCCAATACAGTCCCAGCGACTGATCGCCGCGTCCCCCAATACAGTCCCAGCGACTGATCGCCGCGTCCCCCAATACAGTCCCAGCGACTGATCGCCGCGTCCCCCAATACAGTCCCAGCGACTGATCGCCGCGTCCCCCAATACAGTCCCAGCGACTGATCGCCGCGTCCCCCAATACAGTCCCAGCGACTGATCGCCGCGTCCCCCAATACAGTCCCAGCGACTGATCGCCGCGTCCCCCAATACAGTCCCAGCGACTGATCGCCGCGTCCCCCAATACAGTCCCAGCGACTGATCGCCGCGTCCCCCAATACAGTCCCAGCGACTGATCGCCGCGTCCCCCAATACAGTCCCAGCGACTGATCGCCGCGTCCCCCAATACAGTCCCAGCGACTGATCGCCGCGTCCCCCAATACAGTCCCAGCGACTGATCGCCGCGTCCCCCAATACAGTCCCAGCGACTGATCAGTAAGTACCTAGTATAGTCCTGGTAAGTACTCCGATATCTGTCCCAGTCAGACTGAAGTATGAGGGGGGAGGGGGGGTGTAGTACCGGGAGGGGCAGAGGGGATGTAGTACAGGAAGACGAACTATAGTTTCAGGAGGGGGGTATAGTACGGGGGGATGTAATACCAGGAGGGGGGTGTAGTACGGGGGGATGTAATACCAGGAGGGGGGTGTAGTACGGGGGATGTAATACCAGGAGGGGGGTGTAGTACGGGGGATGTAATACCAGGAGGGGGGTGTAGTACGGGGGATGTAATACCAGGAGGGGGGTGTAGTACGGGGGATGTAATACCAGGAGGGGGGTGTAGCACGGGAGATCTAATACCAGGAGGGGGGTGTAGCACGGGAGATCTAATACCAGGAGGGGGGTGTAGTACAAGGGGGGGTGTAGTATGGGGGCGAGGCGTTGTAGTACCGGAGAGGGGGAGTACCGGGGTTAGGGGGTGTAGTACTGGGAGGGGGGTGTAGGGGGAGTACCGGGAGGGTGGGTGGAGTACAGGGGTGAGGGGGGGTAGTACTGGACCGGATGGGAGGAGAGGGGTGTGGTACTGGACCGGGAGGGGGGGTGTAGTACCGTTACACCGGGGGGAGGGGGGGTGTAGTACGGGGAGGAGGGTGTAGTACTGGATGGATCGGTACTCACAGGACAGGACGAGGTCCCGGAAGGCGGCGTGCTGGGTCCGGTCCCGGTGGCGGAGTTGGCAGACGATGTGCCGCTTCCATCGGATCCCGGAGTCTCCCTCCGGTCGCTGCATCCCTCCGACACACAGCACGGGGGGAGGGGCCACACGTCACTAGCTGGGTCAGGTGGGTGGAGCGACAGTGTGGGGGCGGAGCCTGAAAGGGACAGGAGCGGGCAGAGGGGGAGGGGCCCGGCACTCAGTACAAGTTGACGGGGGCGGGGTCTGGTACAGATATAGTGACACTGGTGGGCGCGGAGGGGGCGGAGCCTGACACTGATGCTGTGTAACTAGGGGCGGGCTCTACAACTGTTTGGAATAGCGGTGTGGGCGGAGCCTGGAGCAGATGCAATGTAAATAATGAGAGCGGAGGGGCGGGGCTGACAATGATACAATGTACAGGTATCCCCCATACGTGTCCTTTACTGCCCCTGATTGGAGGTGGGAGCCCCGCCCTCCTGAGTATCAGCTGTAGGAGAAGCATGTAGCCAGTGAAGTCCGGGTGTCGGATATAGAAATGCTGGTTCAGGATAATAGGAGCTGCCAGGGGATGACCTCCCACGGAAATACTGATCGCCTGGCTGTCCCTGGACCCATGATGGAGGGCGGTCAGGGCAGAGTGAAGTCAAGACTTCTGACTGGACGGAATCAGCGGATCACCATGACCCCCCGGGACTCCTGTATGTCGCAGAGTCATATGTGGTCACCTCTGTATGCAGGGACTCCCTACACTGTGTGCACCAATAGAAACACACAGCCCCATAGACTGGGAGGGCGAAACAAGATGGAGGTACAGGGGGCACCTACCTACCAGCCGGGCCCGGGGCACAAGAGAGAAGACAGATCAAAGAGAACACAACTCATACTATGAGCATCTAGGAGTCCTACTATGAGTATCTATGGGTCCACTGTGAGTATCTAGGAGCCCTACTATGAGCAGGAGCGAACTGACCATATGGAAACTCGGGCACTGCCCGAGGGCCCGGGGTCAGTAGGGGGCCCCATGAGATGCCCCTGGTACCTTTTTCATAGGCTTTTTTGAGTGTGGGCAAGGACACAGGGGCCCCACGATTCCCTATTGCCCGGGGGCCCCATGAGTTGTCAGTCCGCCCCTGGCTATGAGTATCTATGGGTCCCAATATGAGCATCTAGGAGCCCTACTATGAGTATCTATGGATCCTACTATGAGCTTCTGGGAGTCCTATTATCAGCATCTAGGAGCCCTACTTTGAGTATCTTTGGGTCCCACTATGAGCCCTACTATGAGTATCTAGGAGTCCTACTATGAGTATCTATGGGTCCCACTATGAGCATCTAGGAGCCTGGCTATGAGCATCTATGGGTCCCACTATGAGCATCTAGGAGCCCTACTATCAGCATCTAGGAGCCCTACTCTGAGTATCTATGGGTCCCATTATGAGCCCTACTATGAGTATCTAGGAGTCCTACTATGAGTATCTATGGGTCCCACTATGAGCCCTACTATGAGTATCTAGGAGTCCTACTATGAGTATCTATGGGTCCCACTATGAGCCCTACTATGAGTATCTAGGAGTCCTACTATGAGTATCTATGGGTCCCACTATGAGCCCTACTATGAGTATCTAGGAGTCCTACTATGAGAATCTATGGGTCCCACTATGAGCCCTACTATGAGTATCTAGGAGTCCTACTATGAGTATCTATGAGTCCCACTATGAGCCCTACTATGAGTATCTAGGAGTCCTACTATGAGTATCTATGGGTCCACTGTGAGTATCTAGGAGCCCTACTATGACCAGGAGCGAACTGACCATATGGAAACTCGGGCACTGCCCGAGGGCCCGGGGTCAGTAGGGGGCCCCATGAGATGCCCCTGGTACCTTTTTCATAGGCTTTTTTGAGTGTGGGCAAGGACACAGGGGCCCCACGATTCCCTATTGCCCGGGGGCCCCATGAGTTGTCAGTCCGCCCCTGGCTATGAGTATCTATGGGTCCCAATATGAGCATCTAGGAGCCCTACTATGAGTATCTATGGATCCTACTATGAGCTTCTGGGAGTCCTATTATCAGCATCTAGGAGCCCTACTTTGAGTATCTTTGGGTCCCACTATGAGCCCTACTATGAGTATCTAGGAGTCCTACTATGAGTATCTATGGGTCCCACTATGAGCATCTAGGAGCCTGGCTATGAGCATCTATGGGTCCCACTATGAGCATCTAGGAGCCTGGCTATGAGCATCTATGGGTCCCACTATGAGCATCTAGGAGCCCTACTATCAGCATCTAGGAGCCCTACTCTGAGTATCTATGGGTCCCATTATGAGCCCTACTATGAGTATCTAGGAGTCCTACTATGAGTATCTATGGGTCCCACTATGAGCCCTACTATGAGTATCTAGGAGTCCTACTATGAGTATCTATGGGTCCCACTATGAGCCCTACTATGAGTATCTAGGAGTCCTACTATGAGTATCTATGGGTCCCACTATGAGCCCTACTATGAGTATCTAGGAGTCCTACTATGAGAATCTATGGGTCCCACTATGAGCCCTACTATGAGTATCTAGGAGTCCTACTATGAGTATCTATGAGTCCCACTATGAGCCCTACTATGAGTATCTAGGAGTCCTACTATGAGTATCTATGGGTCCCACTATGAGCCCTACTATGAGTATCTAGGAGTCCTACTATGAGTATCTATGAGTCCCACTATGAGCATCTAGGAGTCCTACTATGAGTATCTATGGGTCCCACTATGAGCATCTAGGAGCCTGGCTATGAGCATCTATGGGTCCCACTATGAGCATCTAGGAGCCCTACTATCAGCATCTAGGAGCCCTACTCTGAGTATCTATGGGTCCCATTATGAGCCCTACTATGAGTATCTAGGAGTCCTACTATGAGTATCTATGGGTCCCACTATGAGCCCTACTATGAGTATCTAGGAGTCCTACTATGAGTATCTATGGGTCCCACTATGAGCCCTACTATGAGTATCTAGGAGTCCTACTATGAGTATCTATGGGTCCCACTATGAGCCCTACTATGAGTATCTAGGAGTCCTACTATGAGAATCTATGGGTCCCACTATGAGCCCTACTATGAGTATCTAGGAGTCCTACTATGAGTATCTATGAGTCCCACTATGAGCCCTACTATGAGTATCTAGGAGTCCTACTATGAGTATCTATGGGTCCCACTATGAGCCCTACTATGAGTATCTAGGAGTCCTACTATGAGTATCTATGAGTCCCACTATGAGCCCTATTATGAGTATCTAGGAGTCCTACTATGAGTATCTATGGGTCCCACTATGAGCCCTACTATGAGTATCTAGGAGTCCTACTATGAGTATCTATGAGTCCCACTATGAGCCCTACTATGAGTATCTAGGAGTCCTACTATGAGTATCTATGGGTCCCACTATGAGCCCTACTATGAGTATCTAGGAGTCCTACTATGAGAATCTATGGGTCCCACTATGAGTATCTAGAGCCCTACAAACATCTGGGAGGATCCTTCTCTCCTCCTCAGAGCTGCTTGTCCACCAATCAGCATCCTCGCTTCTTTCTGCTCCGGGTTCCAGAAGCTCCCACCGTCTGCCCCTCACCGTTGGAGCATTGGGCATCCCGGGGGCAGGCAAAATAGAACCCAACATGTCACCCTGAACCCGCCGTCACCCAGGATTCCGTGCAAATGTTCGTACATGTATTCTGGCCAGAGAGGGATTACCACGACGTCATTGGCCAGAGAGAGATCACAAATGACACCATTGGCCAGAGAGGGATCATGATGATGTCATTGGCCAAAGAGGGATCACGATGACGTCATTGGCCAGAGGGGGATCACAATGACATCATTGGCCAGAGAGGGATTGCTAGGGCATCATTGGCCAGAGAGGGATCATGATGATGTCATTGGCCAGAGAGGGATCGCTATGATGACACTGGCCAGAGAGGGATCGCTATGACGACATTGGCCAGAGAGGGATCACGATGACGTCATTGGCCAGAGAGGGATCACGATGACATCATTGGCCAGAGAGGGATCACGATGACGTCATTGGCCAGAGAGGGATCACTATGATGTCATTGGTCAGAGAGGGATCGCTATGACGCCATTGGCCAGCGTAAACATGTATAGCAATGTATGTGAATCCCGCCTCCCTGTTGTAGGTGTGGTCGGGGTAGAGAAGGGGGCGGAGCCGGGTGCAGGGGGGTCACTCAGACTTTCCAATGTTTGCAAGGTGACACTTGCAGGAAACCGGTTTTCATTGTAAGCGAACAGGCTGGGAATTCCAACAATGCTTTGTTGTCGCTGAGACCGCAGTGTAGAGTGCGGGGGGAGGAGTATTCCAATGTACTCACAAACCATCTGTGTAGTCAGGCTGTGATGGAAGCTCACACCCCCAAACCTCTGTACTGAATACTAGATGGCGGCTATGTCACCAGAGTCAGGGGGTGTGGCCTGAGAGTCAATGATGTCACTGTGAACCCGGTGTACTCGGGATTAGGAGACCTGAATTGTACTGGAACGCAGCCTATCCATTCACTAGAGAGCGGTGACATCACCGAGAACGCAGCCTATCCATTCACTAGAGAGCGGTGACATCACAGAGAATGCAGCCTATCCATTCGCCAGAGAGCGGTGACATCACCGAGAATGCAGCCTATCCGTTCACTAGAGAGCGGTGACATCACTGAGAATGCAGCCTATCCATTCACTAGAGAGCGGTGACATCACTGAGAACGCAGCCTATCCATTCACTAGAGAGCGGTGACATCACTGAGAACGCAGCCTATCCGTTCACTAGAGAGCGGTGATATCACTGAGGGTGGAGCCTATCCATTCACTAGAGAGCGGTGACATCACTGAGGGTGGAGCCTATCCATTCACTAGAGAGCAGTGACATCACCGAGAAGGCAGCCTATCCATTCACTAGAGAGCAGTGACATCACTGAGAAGGCAGCCTATCCCTTAACTAGAGAGCGGTGACATCACTGAGAACGCAGCCTATCCATTCACTAGAGAGCGGTGACATCAATGAGAACGCAGCCTATCCGTTCACTAGAGAGCGGTGACATCACTGAGAACGCAGCCTATCCGTTCACTAGAGAGCGGTGACATCACTGAGAATGCAGCCTATCCATTCACTAGAGAGCGGTGACATCGCTGAGAACGCAGCCTGTCCATTCACTAGAGAGCGGTGACATCACTGAGAACGCAGCCTATCCAATCACTAGAGAGCGGTGACATCACTGAGAACGCAGCCTATCCATTCACTAGACAGCGGTGACATCGCTGAGAACGCAGCCTATCCATTCACTAGAGAGCGGTGACATCACTGAGAACGCAGCCAATCCATTCACTAGAGAGCGGTGACATCGCTGAGAACACAGCCTATCCATTCCCTAGAGAGCAGTGACATCGCTGAGAACGCAGCCTATCCGTTCACTAGAGAGCGGTGACATCACTGAGAACGCAGCCTATCCATTTGCTAGAGATCGGTGACATCACTGAGAACGCAGCCTATCCATTCACTAGAGAGCGGTGACATCACTGAGAATGCAGCCTATCCGTTCACTAGAGAGCAGTGACATCACTGAGAATGCAGCCTATCCATTCACTAGAGAGCGGTGACATCACTGAGAACGCAGCCTATCCATTCACTAGAGAGCGGTGACATCACTGAGAACGCAGCCTATCCATTCACTAGAGAGCGGAGACATCACTGAGAACGCAGCCTATCCGTTCACTAGAGAGCGGTGATATCACTGAGGGTGGAGCCTATCCATTCACTAGAGAGCGGTGACATCACTGAGGGTGGAGCCTATCCATTCACTAGAGAGCGGTGACATCACTGAGGGTGGAGCCTATCCATTCACTAGAGAGCGGTGACATCACCGAGAAGGCAGCCTATCCATTCACTAGAGAGCGGTGACATCACTGAGAAGGCAGCCTATCCCTTAACTAGAGAGCGGTGACATCACTGAGAACGCAGCCTATCCATTCACTAGAGAGCGGTGACATCAATGAGAACGCAGCCTATCCGTTCACTAGAGAGCGGTGACATCACTGAGAACGCAGCCTATCCGTTCACTAGAGAGCGGTGACATCACTGAGAATGCAGCCTATCCATTCACTAGAGAGCGGTGACATCGCTGAGAACGCAGCTTGTCCATTCACTAGAGAGCGGTGACATCACTGAGAACGCAGCCTATCCAATCACTAGAGAGCGGTGACATCACTGAGAACGCAGCCTATCCATTCACTAGACAGCGGTGACATCGCTGAGAACGCAGCCTATCCATTCACTAGAGAGCGGTGACATCACTGAGAACGCAGCATATCCATTCACTAAAGAGCGGTGACATCACTGAGAACGCAGCATATCCATTCACTAAAGAGCGGTGACATCACTGAGAACGCAGCCTGTCCCTTCACTAGAGAGCGGTGACATCACTGAGAACGCAGCCTGTCCATGGTGATCTTCATCTATATAAAGGTCAGGATCCCGGAGCAGAGGTTGCTGTGCTCTGTGCAGACATTGGTGTCACTCATCCTGCTCTCTGATATTTGGTGTCGATCCTTCGTGTCACCTGTAGAGGAAGCCGCAGGTTTGCAGCGCAGGAAGCGCGCACTCAGTGTACCAGCAGCAGGCAGGGGGCTCTGTGGCCGGTCTGGTCAGCAGTTTCCTGGGGATTTGCAGTAAGTGCACTCAGTGCAATCCTCTGACACCGCGGACACCACTTCCTGTTTGTGCAGACGGCGGCAGGCTCAGGGTGAGGCAATGTATCAGATGGTGACAACCTTCACCCAACATTTTATTGATGATGTCATTATATATATATATACAGTATATACACATACAATCAAGCCTTGAGCTGCTGCGGAGGTGATCTGTAGTCCTAACACACTTCCTGTCCTAGGGTGACAACACTGCTCCTCTAAAGACACAGTGAGTGAGTGTTGTCACCCTGAAACAGGAAGTATGTTATGACTACAGAACCCCTCCCATACTATTAGGATGGTCTGAAGACCTAACACACTTCCTGTCCTAGGGTGGCAACACTGCTCCTCTAAAGACACACTGAGTGAGCGTTGTCACCCTGAAACAGGAAGTATGTTAGGACTACAACCCCCCCCCATATTATGGAGATGAGGAGAGTGGAGGTGATCTGTAGTCCTAACACACTTCCTGTCCTAGGGTGACAACGCCGATCCTCTAGAGACACAGTGAGTGAGCGTTGTCACCCTGAAACAGGAAGTATGTTAGGACTACAGAACCGACCCCCATCCTATTAGGATGCTGTGTAGTCCTAACACACTTCATGTTCTAGGGTGACAACGCTGCTCCTCTGAAGACAGTGAGTGAGCGTTGTCACCCTGAAACAGGAAGTATTTTATGACTACAAAACCTCCCCCATATTATGGAGATGAGGAGAGTGAAGGTGGTCTGTAGTCCTAACACACTTCCTGTCCTAGGGTGACAACACCGATCCTCTAGAGACACAGTGAGTGAGCGTTGTCACCCTGAAACAGGAAGTATGTTAGGACTACAGAACCGACCCCCATCCTATTAGGATGCTGTGTAGTCCTAACACACTTCATGTTCTAGGGTGACAACGCTGCTCCTCTGAAGACAGTGAGTGAGCGTTGTCACCCTGAAACAGGAAGTATTTTATGACTACAGAACCTCCCCCATATTATGGAGATGAGGAGAGTGAAGGTGGTCTGTAGTCCTAACACATTTCCTGTCCTAGGGTGACAACGCTGCTCCTCTAAAGACACATTGAGTGAGCGTTGTCACCCTGAAACAGGAAGTATGTTAGGACTACAGAACCGACCCCCATACTATTAGGATGGTCTGTAGTCCTAACACACTTCCTGTCCTAGAGTGACAACGCTGCTCCTCTAAAGACACACTGAGTGAGTGTTGTCACCCTGAAACAGGAAGTATGTTACTGGCAGGATCACCAGGCTTCTAAACAGGGAATTCAACCTCTTCCATTCTGTTTTACATTTCATATCTGATTTTATTCATGGTGACATCATCACTGTGTCTCTGAGAGCAGAGTGACGAGCTCCTCCGTCTCCTGCTGCCCCTTTTTACTGGCTGAGGGTGGGACAAGACCTGTAAGAGCAGAACCTCAATGGAGAAAAAAAAGGGGTCTCCTGCCCCGCCCAGACAGGGCAGTGCTGTGTGGCGGAGCAGTATAAATCTCAGGAATGGATGGACAGAAATACAAATCTCACATCGAATAAAACCGCTTCATATATCCATGATTACCATTTACAAATCGCAGCCAATACACCCCCCCCCCCCAAAAAAAAAAAAGTAAACACAAAATTCGGTGTATGAAATTTATTAGGAAACAATGAAAATAAAACCGGAAATCCGTCGGTTCCCCTTCCACGAAGAATTTCTGCTGTAGAACGATCGCTGAGGTCACAGAAGCGGACACGGCGGGGTGAGTAGCACACTGCTTTACATTATCTACAGAGATATACACGGCATAACACGCCAACTGCGACCTCCTCCGGGTCTGACATCACACGCCACCGAAAAGGGGGGAGGGGTCTTCCGCTAAAATCACAGAGAAGCAGCATGAGTCATCTTTCCAGCAGCAACCAATCAGCAGCCTGCGTTCCCTAGAAGCGACTCTCGTTCAGCGTGGGGCGGCCATGTTTGCTCATTAGATCTGCAGACTGTGCTCCTGCGCAGAGCGGTTTAGTGACTGTGCTTCACACTTTCCCTCTTCCAAGGCAAGCCTATGGGGCATAGTTATAGTTAGAAAAAAAATCGCTCATCCAATCAAACTGCAGGAACTCGTTCTGTGCCAAGGGGGCGCAAGTGAATGTTCGTCTTCTATGTCCTCTACAGGTCAAATGTTATTCGTATAAAGTAGAGTGGTTTGGGAAAATGCTGCATTATGGCCTCTAGATGGAGCTGAGGAGTTCCTTCCTGGCCTCTAGATGGAGCTGAGGAGTTCATTCATGGCCACTAGATGGAGCTGAGGAGTTCATTCGTGGTCACTAGATGGAGCTGAGGAGTTCATTCATGGCCTCTAGATGGAGCTGAGGAGTTCATTCATGGCCACTAGATGGAGTTGAGGAGTTCATTCGTGGCCAATAGATGGAGCTGAGGAGTTCATCCTGGCCTCTAGATGGAGCTGAGGAGTTCATTCATGGTCACTAGATGGAGCTGAGGAGTTCATTCATGGCCACTAGATGGAGCTGAGGAGTTCATTCGTGGTCACTAGATGGAGCTGAGGAGTTCATTCATGGCCTCTAGATGGAGCTGAGGAGTTCCTTCATGGCCAATAGATGGAGCTGAGGAGTTCCTTCATGGCCACTAGATGGAGCTGAGGAGTTCATTCATGGTCACTAGATGGAGTTGAGGAATTCATTCATGGTCTCTAGAGGGAGCTGATGAGTTCATTCATGGCCTTTAGATGGAGCTGATGAGTTCAATCATGGTCACTAGATGGAGTTGAGGAGTTCATTCATGGCCACTAGATGGAGTTGAGGAGTTCATTCATGGTCACTAGTTGGAGCTGAGGAGTTCATTCATGGTCACTAGTTGGAGTTGAGGAGTTCATTCATGGTCACTAGTTGGAGTTGAGGAGTTCATTCATGACCACTAGTTGGAGTTGAGGAGTTCATTCATGGTCACTAGTTGGAGCTGAGGAGTTCATTCATGGTCACTAGTTGGAGTTGAGGAGTTCATTCATGGTCACTAGTTGGAGTTGAGGAGTTCATTCATGGTCACTAGTTGGAGTTGAGGAGTTCATTCATGGCCTCTAGATGGAGCTGAGTAGTTAATTCGTGGTCACTAGATGGAGCTGAGGAGTTCCTTCATGGCCACTAGATGGAGCTGAGGAGTTCATTCATTGTCTCTAGATGGAATTGAGGAGTTCATTCATGGCTACTAGATGGAGTTGAGGAGTTCATTCATGGTCACTAGATGGAGCTGAGGAGTTTTTTCATGCTCACTAGATGGAGCTGAGGAGTTCATTCATGGCAACTAGATGGAGTTGAGGAGTTCATTCATGGTCACTAGATGGAGCTGAGGAGTTCCTTCATGGTCTCTAGATGAAGTCGAGGAGTTCCTTCATGGCCACTAGATGGAGCTGAGGAGTTCGTTCATTGTCTCTAGATGGAATTGAGGAGTTCATTCATGGCCACTAGATGGAGTTGACGAGTTCATTCATGGTCACTAGATGGAGCTGAGGAGTTTTTTCATGCTCACTAGATGGAGCTGAGGAGTTCATTCATGGCCACTAGATGGAGTTGAGGAGTTCATTCATGGTCATTAGATGGAGCTGAGGAGTTTTTTCATGCTCACTAGATGGAGTTGACGAGTTCATTCATGGTCACTAGATGGAGCTGATGAGTTTTTTCATGGTCACTAGATGGAGTTGAGGAGTTCATTCATGGTCACTAGATTGAGTTGAGGAGTTCATTCATGGCCTCTATATGGAGTTGAGGAGTTCATCCATGGTCATTAGATAGAGCTGAGAAGATCCATTATGGCCACTAGATGGAGTTGGGGAGTTCATTCATGGCCACTAGATGGAGTGGAGTTCATTCATGGCCACTAGATGGAGCTGAGGAGTTCCTTCGTGGCCACTAGATAGAATTGAGGAGTTCCTACATGGCCACTAAATGGAGTCGAGGAGTTCCTTCATGGTCTCTGGATGAAGCTGATGTGTTCATTCATGGCCACTAGATGGAACTGAGGAGTTTCTTCATGGCCACTAGATAGAGCTGAGGAGTTCATTCATGGCCTCTAGATGGAGTTGAGGAGTTCATTCATGGCCTCTAAATGGAGCTGAGGTGTTCATTCATGGCCTCTAGATGGAGCTGAGGAGTTTATTCATGGCCACTGGATGGAGCTGAGGAGTTCATTCATGGTCACTGGATGGAGCTGAGGAGTTCATTTTTGGTCTCTATATGGAGTTGAGGAGTTCATCCATGTGGTCATTAGATGGAGCTGAGAAGATCCATTATGGCCATTAGATGGAGTTGGGGAGTTTTTTCATGATCAATAAATGGAGTTGATAGCTACTAGATGGAGATGAGGAGTTCATTCATGACCACTAGATGGAGTGAGGGAGTTCCTTCATGGCCACTAGATGGAGCTGAGGAGTTCATTCATGGTCACTAGATGGAGACGAAGAGTTCATTCATGGTCACTAGATGGAGTTGAGGAGTTAATTCATGGCTACTAGATGGAGCTGAGGAGTTCCTTCATGGCCAATAGATGGAGTGAAGGAGTTCCTTCATGGCCACTAGATGGAGTTGAGTTCATTCATGGCCACTAAATGGAGCTAAGGAGTTCATTCATGGTCATTAGATGGAGTTGAGGAGCTCCTTCATGGTCACTAGACAGAGTTAAAGAGTTCATTCATGGCCACTAGATGGAGCTGAGAAGATCCATTATGGCCACTAGATGGAGTTGGAGAGTTTTTTCATGATCACTAAATGTAGTCGAGTTCATTCATTCATGGCCACTAGATGGAGTGAAGGAGTTCCTTCATGGCCATTAGATGGAGCTGAGGAGTTCCTTCGTGGCCACTAGATAGAATTGAGGAGTTCCTACATGGCCACTAAATGGAGTCGACTTCCTTCATGGTCTCTAGATGAAGCTGATGTGTTCATTCATGGCCACTAGATGGAACTGAGGAGCTCATTCATGGCCACTAGATGGAACTGAGGAGTTCATTCATGGCCACTAGATGGAACTGAGGAGTTCATTCATGGCCACTAGATGGAGTCGATGAGTTAATTCCTGGTCTCTAGATGGTGTTGAGGAGTTCATTCATGGTCTCTAGATGGACTTAAGGAGTTCATTCATGGTTACTAGATGGAGCGGAGGAGTTCATTCATGGCCACTGGGTGGAGCTGAGGAGTTCATTCATGGTCTCTAGATGGAGTTGAGGAGTTTATTCATGGCCTCTAAATGAAGCTGAGGAGTTTATTGAAGGCCACTGGATGGAGCTGAGGAGTTCATTCATGGTCACTAGATGGAGCTGAGGAGTTCATTGAAGGCCATTAGATGGAGCTGAGGAGTTCATTCATGGTCACTAGATGGAGCTGAGGAGTTCATTGAAGGCCATTAGATGGAGTTGAGGAGTTCATTCATGGCCACTAGATGGAGCTGAGGAGTTCATTGAAGGCCATTAGATGGAGTTGAGGAGTTCATTCATGGTCTCTAAATGGAGTTGAGGAGTTCATTCATGGTCACTAGATGGCGTTGAGGAGCATACGTATATCTTATGATCTTCAGCTCCACCTAGGGGCCATAATGCATTATTTTCCCGATCCGTTCTGTTTGTCTATGAACGAATAACATTCGACCTGTAGAGGAAGTAGTATATACACTGTTACCCCATTTGCTCAGAACAAAGGACCAGCAGTTTTTTTTGGATGAATAGCTATGCAAATTATTTCTTATAGCTCCACCCCTATGAATCTAGTCTGACTTTCCTGGAAACGATGCAATCTCGAGCCTGACGTCTTATCTCTCGAGCCTGACGTCAAGGCGGCCCTGGACTAACCGGAGGCCAATAGCAGGCAGAGAAAGGATCTACCGATCGTTCCCGGAAATACGGAGCAGCAAATGAGAACGCCGGAAAGATATTTAAAACGGTCTTAAAGGGAACCTTCCGCAAATCTGTGAAAGCCGAGAATTCCCTTCCTCTGTACAGGATCCGTATAGTAATAGCCCTTTGACACTGTGTTACAAAAAAAAAAAATCGTCCCCGCCATCCCCGCCCACCATCGAAGGGAGGCCAATTGTTGTTTGTGATGGATGAAGTCTCCGCCCACCTCGCTCTTTTTATACCGCCGATCTAATGGCGGGAGTCCCAACACAAACCCGGCGCAGTCCCAACGAATACGAGAGACCAGATTCAATGATTCGAGAGGTGAAGGGGGCGGAGCACAACATTGTAAATTTTGAACTAATTTGATTGGTTGCTGCGGGAAAGAGCGCTATCGCTTTAAGGGGCGTATTTTATTAAAAATAAAAATGAAAAATTTCGTAACTATTAGTGACACCAACGATGAACTTGTTCTGTGTGGATGGAAAGTCGAATGTTCTCCTATTTCTCCTACAGGTCGAATATTATTCATTCGTTGAGCGATTGGAGAAAATAACACATTGCGGCCTCTAGATGGAGCGGAGGGCAAAACAAAAAGGAAACTGATCCAAAGCTCCATCTAGTGGCCATTAAGTGGTATTTTCCTGCACCGCTCTTTTTTTTAAAGAAAGATTAACATTCGACCCGTAGAGGAAATAGAACATTCGATCTTGCCTACGTTCACATTCGTTTGTTATAAATACGCCCCGAGTGTTTCCTCACGTATGTAAATGAGCTGCGTTGTGTAACATTGAAAGGCCAATAACTAATACTTGAAACATTCTATCAAAGCTACACCCAGCAGGACTTATAGCTCCACCCCCCCATGAAAGGGAATCCACCTGTGGGATGCCATTTTGGTGGAAAGGGGCGGAGAGGGAGGACTTTGGGGAAATTGTGTGACCGGACCTGCAAGGGGATATAAGATAGTGGCGGGTCATGGGAGGGAGATGGCCTTTAAGAAGATCAGAGAGGTCTACCAGATGGTGAAGAGGACACCACGTGAGACTTCAGCTCATCATTGGATCCATTCAATGACTTGAAGCCTGCAGCTCATCAATGGATCCATTCAATGACTTGAAGCCTTCAGCTCGTCAATGGATCCATTCAATGACTTGAAGCCTGCAGCTCATCAATGGATCCATTCAATGACTTGAAGCCTGCAGCTCATCAATGGATCCATTCAATGACTTGAAGCCTTCAGCTCATTAATGGATCCATTCAATGACTTGAAGCCTTCAGCTCATTAATGGATCAGTTCGATGACTTGAAGCCTTCAGCTCGTCAATGGATCAGTTTGATGACTTGAAGCCTTCAGCTCGTCAATGGATCCATTCAATGACTTAAAGCCTTCAGCTAGTCAATGGATCCGTTCGATGACTTGAAGCCTTCAGCTAGTCAATGGATCCATTCAGTGACTTGAAGCCTTCAGCTCATCAATGGATCAGTTTGATGACTTGAAGCCTTCAGCTCGTCAATGGATCCATTCAATGACTTAAAGCCTTCAGCTAGTCAATGGATCCGTTCGATGACTTGAATCCTTCAGCTAGTCAATGGATCCATTCAGTGACTTGAAGCCTTCAGCTCATCAATGGATCAGTTCGATGACTTGAAGCCTTCAGCTCATTAATGGATCCATTGAATGACTTGAAGCCTTCAGCTCATCAATGGATCAGTTCGATGCCTTGAAGCCTTCAGCTCATTAATGGATCCATTCAGTGATTTAAAGCCTTCAGCTCATCAATGGAGCCGTTCAATGACTTGAAGCCTTCATCTCATCAATGGAGCCGTTCAATGACTTGAAGCCTTCATCTCATCAATGGAGCCGTTCAATGACTTGAAGCCTTCATCTCATCAATGGATTAGTTCGATGACTTGAAGCCTTCAGTTCGTCAATGGATCCATTCGATGATTTGAGGCCTTCAATTTGTCAATGGATCCATTCAATGACTTGAAGCGTTCAGCTCATCAATGGACTCATTAAATGACTTGAAGCCTTTAGCTTGTGAATGGATCTGTTTGATGACTTGAAGCCTTCAGCTTGTTAACCACCATCTGAGGGCTGTGTGATGTCTCGGAGCCCATATCCAAAATCAGCCAATAGAGAGACGGGGGGGGGGGGGCTGTAAGGGGAGGTTTTGTTGATCCATATTCTGACTGCAAAGTGTAGGGGGGCGGTGAGTGCACCGTGACCCGCACTCCATATATGGAGCTTGACTCCCCCACTTGCTGTCCCGCTATCCAAGGAGAAAGACTCAGGAGCCGATTGGAAGGAGCAAAGTAGATTGACTGCTTTGGAGAAAAAAAAAAATGACTACATGGGTTTGTTTACTGACAAAGTCATGTGATCCCCTTGTCCTCACTGATATGGAGGGGGATCAATTACTTTGATGATAGAGATCCACATCAAGTATAGAGGCTGTCATCTGTCTTTATAGGGGAACTCAGCGTGTCACTTGATGACCTAGTTTTCCTAACCGGTTAGTGACCGAGGACGTACCTCGTATGCCCTACAGTCCTTTCCCACAGGACACAATGCCCACAGGGTTTTGGCTGCTGTTAGGGTGCCAACCAAGTCCCAGTCAGTGCAGGAGAACTGCCGCTGTCCGTCTTTATTGGAGAACTCGATGTGTCACTAGAAGGACATCGTTTTCTGACTGGTTAGTGACTGAGGACGTACCTTGTATGCCCTACGGTCCTTTCCCACTGCATACGATGCCCATGGGGTTTGAGCTGCAACAGCCAAGTCCCAGCTCAGTGTGAGAGAACTGCCACTGTCTGTCTTTATTAGAGAACTTGATGTGTCACTAGATGGACATAGTTTATCTAACTGGTCAATGACCGAGGACGTACCTTGTATGCCCTACAGTCCTTTCCCACTGGACACGATGCCCATGGGGTTTGAGCTGCAATAGCCAAGTCCCAGTTCCGTACAAGAGAACTGCCACTGTCTGTCCTTATAGGAGAACTCCATTTTTCACCAGAAGGACATCGTTTTCTAACTGGTTAATGGCCAAGGACTTACCTCTTATGCCCCACAGTCCTTTCCCACAGGGCACAAGAGAACTGCCGCTGTCCGTCTTTATAGGGGAACTCAGCGTGTCACTAGAAGGACATAGTTTTCTGACTGGTTAGTGGCCGAGACTATACCTTGTATGCCCTACAGTCCTTTCCTACAGGACACAATGCCCATGGGGTTTGAGCTGCAACAGCCAAGTCCCAGTTCCGTACAAGAGAACTGCCACTGTCTGTCCTTATAGGAGAACTCCATTTTTCACTAGAAGGACGTCGTTTTCTAACTGGTTAATGGCCGAGGACTTACCTCGTATGCCCCACAGTCCTTTCCCACAGGGAACAATGCCCATGGGGTTTAAAATGCAACAGCCAAGTCCCAGTCAGAGCAAGAGAATTGACACAGTCCGTCTTTATAGGGGAACTCAGCTTGTCACTAGAAGGACATAGTTTTCTGACTGGTCAATGACCGAGGACGTACCTTGTATGCCCTACGGTCCTTTCCCACTGGACACGATGCCCATGGGGTTTGAGCTGCAACAGCCAAGTCCCAGTTCCATACAAGAGAACTGCCGCTGTCTGTCCTTATAGGAGAACTCCATTTTTCACCAGAAGGACATCGTTTTCTAACTGGTTAACAGCCGAGGACTTACCTCGTATGCCCCACAGTCCTTTCCCACAGAGCACAAGAGAACTGCCGCTGTCCCGTCTTTATAGGGGAACTCAGCGTGTCACTAGAAGGACATAGTTTTCTGACTGGTTAGTGGCCGAGGCTATACCTTGTATGCCCTACGGTCCTTTCCCACTGGATACGATGCCCATGGGGTTTGAGCTGCAACAGCCAAGTCCCAGTTCAGTGCGAGAGAACTGCCACTGTCTGTCTTGCTAGGAGAACTCCATTTTTCACCAGAAGGACATCGTTTTCTAACTGCTTAACAACCGAGGACTTACCTTGTATGCCCTACGGTCCTTTACCACAGGACACGATGCCCATGGGGTTTAAACTGCAACAGCCAAGTCACAATCAGTGCGAGAGAACTGCCACTGTCTGTCTTGATAGGAGAACTTGATGTGTCTCTAGAAGGACGTCATTTATCTAACTGGTCAATGACCGAGGACGTACCTTGTATGCCCTCCTACGGTCCTTTCCCACAGGACACGATGCCCATGGTGGTTTTAGCTGCTGTCAGTGTGGCAGCCAAGTCCCAGTCAGTGCAAGGGAACCGCTGAAGCAAACCAGAAGTTGAACCCGCTACTTCCAAATTACTAAGGCCGTAACCGAAATGAAAAAATGGGCTCCAGAGCCTAATCAGAACCTGTCAGGTGCCAAAAAAAAGTTCCTGTTCAGCAGACTCTTCCACTTCCAGGAACATCGGAGGTCTGCGTCCCCCACCGTATGATTTGGCTCCATCCTCCGACCCCTACGTCGCTGCTGTGTCCTGTACTGATGTAGAGGTCAGAGAATGGGGTGGGAATGGAATAAGGCTGGAAATAAAATGGCGCTTGTTAGAAAAGAAAAAATTTATAGAAATTAAATAAAATTGATTATTTTTTTCTTTTTTAATCGAAAAAGTAAAATAAAAAAAAAGTCCATTGCAGTCTTCCAAAACCACCATAGTTCCTAAAAGGGTCCTAGTAATACAAATCCCCCAACCAAAAGGGAAAAAAAAGACTGAAAAGATACAAAGTTAATTGACTCATTGCACCCCCGATTCCGTACTACAGGGGGAGATGTCACCATTCTTCCAACGAGATCCCGGGGGGAACTTTTGTGAGATGGGGCTCCAGCATGGCGCCGGGTCGTCTTCTCATGAGATCCAAGCTAATCGGCCTCCTGCGGGATCTCGCTGGAAGAAGCATGACGTCATTTTTGCCATGGGTGGAAGCCAAGCGGTAAGGTCAGTTTTTCAACCCCTTACCGCGTGGCCACCATGATGAAGTAAATGGTCTCAATGTGGCTCCTCCTAGTGGCCAGTACAGAGTTACCCGTTGGATAGTGGAACGGGGGGGGAGTGGGTTGCGTTGAAGCCCCAAGTTGCAGCTGAATCTGAGGTCCTTCTACCAAACATGCCTGCTTTAAAGAATAATCTGTAGCACAAGACAGGTCCACTTTAAAGGGTCAACCGCCGATAGAGTGCTGTGTCCTAGCAGACAAATTTCTCTCTATGCCTCACTCTACCTGTAGGGGGTGCTGTATAAAAGGGGAGCTGCCTCTGACAAGGGTGCAATTGGTGGAGGAAATAAATGTCTTCAGCTACTTGCCCCCTATCTCTTGTACATGTTTGGCCAGGACCCTCGGGGGCGGGCATTATACAGTGATCGGACCGCCCCTGCTCTGTACTCAGTCGCTCTTTTTCAGCGACTTGCTAAAGTTACCCGTCTCATTATCAGTAGTAAAGGGAGCCAGGAGAGCTACGGAAACAGTGGACTGTCCCTTGAAGGAGGGAGGTAGCTACATATAACAAATCTCAGTGGCATAATCCTCCTGGGCGGGGCTGTGAAAACAACATCTTAAAGGAAAATCCCGAGAGAACTGGCGGAGTCCATGGCCACGGTCGGAATCTTTACGGAGGTTTTCGGCCTCGCACGTCTAAGCCTGGGACGTCATTTGAGGCGAGAGGAGGTTGGCAGTGCTGATCCTTTGACCGGTTGGACATGAAGAGCATGGACGGCGGTACAGGCGGTGGGGCTCCGCGTTGTAGACTGGCGTGACAAACATGGCACGGCACACAGACCACCTTGGAGGAGTTGACACTATAGATCTCCCCCTCGGCCAGGGGGAGAGGCGGTGGTAAAAATCAGGCGACAAGTGAGTGCTATTCGTCAGTCACCGAGCCGTTGAGTCCCTTGGTGTCGGTGCAGCCGTTCATCTTATAGTCGTCGTCCATGCTCTCCTGGATGTCGTACTCCTCGTCCAAAAAGTCCAGCGAGTTGTTACTGGGCAGGCCCCTGATGGTGAACTTGTTCGACACCCGCATCCACTTGACGCGGTTGGCCGCCACGATTTCGTAGAGCTCAGACGAAAGAGGGAACAGCTCTTTCAACAACCTGCAAAAAAAAAAGGAGAGAACCTGGTCAAAGGCTTGGATTTTGTTCTCAGTTGGGTTGTCCTACTCTTCCAGTCTAATAATGTTTCAGCGTAGCAATATTCAATTGCCAAAAATTCCCAAACCCGTGGAACTTGGACCTTCCGGAGAAGTGTCACGTATACACGGAAGTCCTGGTTGTTACACAATCCTAGAGATGCTCTGGGAAGGGAGTAATGATTCCTGATGGTCCCACTTAAAAAAATGAACCTATGGTTCTCCCACGTCTGAGCAAAGTATGGGTTCCCTTCAAGGGCTGAACTAACTTTGAAGGTAAGTCTCCCGCCCAAACTTTTTTGTTGCGTTGTGGAGTGGGGAAAAGGTTTGAACCCCTGTCAGGCCATAATATGGCTCCATATTTCCCCATCATTTCCTGTCCAGGTGTCACCAAGAGAAATCTCCAGGATGGACGCAGAAAGCAGAGGAACAATTTTTTTTGGAACCTGGCTCAAAGTAGCGTCCTGTAGGATCTATTAATCGTGTCTTCAGAAGGACACATTTTGAGAGCTTTTTGGGTTTTCGGAAGTTTGGCTGAACCACAACTGAACTTTTTTCAAATGTTTGGTCATCTCCAACAGGAATGACTAGTGATAGTCAATAAAGATTTGTGCCGTGGCACTTATGTGGTGGGATGGCAGAAGTGTTTGATAAGTGCACTCGGGACCCTGAGACTCATCGAGTTCTGTATCGAGATCAATGGCATAACTATCGGTCCCTTCCTTTAAGTCAGGGTGCTGGGGGAAATCTTGGACTCCGATTTCTCCTTCCACCCCCACATCCAATCGCTGTCCTAATCCTGCCTCCTTCACTTTCATAACATTTCCAAAATACACCCCTTCTTAACCAACGACACCACCCTACTCCCTCCTCATCGGCCGACCTATCGGCTATCCCCCTTCAGTCCATCTTGAATGATGCCACCAGTCGCATCTACCTTACCGACCACTCAGAGTCTACAAGATCGTCATAATGGCGTCTACAAATCTACTACAAGATCTCTCCCTGTTTACCAAGAAATTATATTTACGTAAACAAGTGAGTTACTGTCATCAAATCAATAATGCGTAAATATATTAAAAAAATAAATTCAAGCCCTGCCCTACGAGTTTCGTCCCTGTAGACATTATGATGAAATGAGTAGGGTGGGGCCTGAGATTTTTTTAAATATATTTACGCATTATTGATTTGATGACAGTAACTCGCTTGTTTACATTATTATTATTGCTTGAAATTCCTAATCATGCTACAGTACTCAAGCCCCGCCCTACGCGTTTTGTCCCTGTAGACATTATGATGAATTGCGTAGGGCGGGGCTTGAGATTTTTTTCTATACTTAAGCATTATTGATTTGATGACAGTAACTCATTTGTTTGCATAATTATAATTGCTTGAATTTCCCAATCATGCACAGTCCATAAGCCCTGCCTGCGCATTTCGTCATAATGGCGCCTACAGATCTCTACAAGATCGTCATAATGGCATCTACAGATCTACTACAAGATCTCTCCCTGTTTACCAAAAAATTATATTTACGTAAACAAGTGAGTTACTGTCATCAAATCAATAATGCTTAAATATATAAACAAAAATAAATTCAAGCCCCTCCCTACGAGTTTCGTCTCTGTAGACATTATGATGAAATGAGTAGGGTGGGGCCTGAGATTTTTTAAAATATAGTTAAGCATTATTGATTTGATGACAGTAACTCACTTGTTTACATAATTATAATTGCTTGAATTTCCTAATCATGCCACAATACACAAGCCCCGCCCTACTCGTTTCATCATGATGGCGTCTACACATCTCTACAATATTTTCATAATGGCGTCTACAGATCTACTACAAGATCTCTCCCTGTTTACCAAGAAATTATATTTACATAAACAAGTAATTTACTGTCATCAAATCAATAATTCTTAACTATATAAACAAAAATATATTCAAGCCCCTCCCTACGTGTTTCGTCCCTGTAGATATGATGAAATGCATAGGGTGGGGCTTGAGATTTTTTTTATATATATTTAAGCATTATTGATTTGATGACAGTAACTCACTTGTTTGCATAATTATAATTGCATGAATTTCCTAATAATGCCACAGTACTCGAGCCCTGCCCTGCGCGTTTCGTCATAATGGCATCTACAGGGACATCCCTGTAGATATCATTAGGACGAAATGCGTAGGGAGGGGCATGACTTGATTTTTTTTATATATTTAAGCATTACTGATTTGATGACAGTAAATCGCTTGTTTACATACATACAATTGCTTGGTGAATAGGGAGAGATCTTGTAGTAAGCACTGTTACATATTTTTTTTATAAAAAATAATGTTGTATAAATTCAGTATACTGATAGAAATAATCGCATTGTAGCAAATCCTAATCTCCATTTTATTTAATTTCCTAATTTACGCCACAATATTTCAGCCTGTCCCTACGCGTTTCGTCATAATGGCATCTACAGGGACATTCCTGTAGACATCAGTATGACGAAACGCGTAGAGGGGGCTTGAGTTGATTCTTTTTAGCGTTTGTAGCAAATCCTAATCTCCATTTTATTTAATTTCCTAATTTCCACCACAATATTTCAGCCTGTCCCTACGTGTTTCGTCATAATGGCATCTACAAGGACGTTCCTGTAGACATCAGTACGACGAAACGCATAGAGGGGGCTTGAGATGATTCTTTTTAGAATTGTAGCAAATCCTAATCTCCATTTGAGCGAATTTCATATTAACGACACAGTCTGGGTGACCGTTAGGGGCGGAGCTGGTGATGGTGACATGGCGCATTGTCACTCACTTGTAGATGGGCATGGCGATGTGTTCCATGAAGCTGATCTGGAGCTCCGGGATGTAGGCCTTCTCGCGGTCCATCATCTCACTGGGTCGGTTCCCCATGGCTTTCTCCTGCAGGGCGATAAAAGTCGGTCATTATACAAAGACAATGGGAGCCTTCACGTCCAATGCTGGGTGGAGCAAGTGTGTGTTTTGTAGGCTGAAGAGAAACCAAAACCTGCCTATTGTGTTGGGTGGAGACCAGGGGCGGACTGACAACTCATGGGGCCCCCGGGCAATAGGAAATCATGGGGCCCTTGTGTCCTCACCCACACTCAAACCACAGGCAAAAAAGCCTATGAAAGGTACCAGGGGCATCTCATGGGGCGCCCCACTGACCCCAAGCCCTCGGGCAGGGCCCGAATGCCTAAATGGTCAGTCTGCCCCTGGTGGAGACCCTTATCTAGAGTGGGTGTAGTTAGGTTCTTGCTTTTCCGGGTGGAGATAGTCCCTGTTCCTGAGGTCAGTGTCTCTTTCAGTGTTGGATGGAGTCAGTGTACCTTCCAGGGATGGTTGGGACAGAGCAGTGTGTCCTAGTTTGGCTGGAGTTAACGAGTCTTCCTATGGCAGGTGTTTTCTATTCTGCTCAAAAAGTCCCCCCTATCCTGGTTGCATTCCTATCATTCATGGGTCAGCAGGACGTGTACGGAATGGAGGCAGGATATTCTTGTTGTGGGTGGAGTTGGTACTCACCAGGTCTCCCTGAGAGAAGAATTCTTTGTAGATCAGCTCCTGGAATAGTGAACACAAACACGTCAGCCATGTTTTATCCTCAACATTCCCCGTAATTCCCATTAAAGGGATGGATTCTATTTGCAGTGCCTTCCAGGAGGACACAAACACAAGATACTTCCTCTACCGAAAAACCAAAAACCAAAACCAAGGCATCTACTGGTATCTCAGACCACGACGGAGCTCAGAGCACACGCCACCGTAACGTCACGTGACTCCGGAGAGGAACCACAACTCACCGCGATCTTTCTGGTGGTGGTCCAGCCTTTGGTTTGATCAGAGAGGTCACAGGAGGTCATGAGGAGGCAGATCAGGAGGTTGTGGTGGTGCTTGTTTTTGGGGTCGTATCCGTCTGTGGAGGACATGGAAATGATGAAACAGATTCCCCCCTCCCCGTGGAAGATCCTTTAGCTCCCATTTTCTGGTTGCAGTGGTCAGACAGCCAGCACTAGGTATCTCGTTGGCGGAGTTCCAGATTTATGGGAAATCTCAAAATTTCAGAGAAAAAAAAATACATTTTGGTGACAGGAACTCTAAAGGACCCCCGAAATCTCACCTGTCCTCCAACGTAGCCAAAGCTGGCGCTGAAAGTGCTCCTCAAGCTTCTTCTCAGGCAAGACTGGCTGGAAAACGTGACATTGGAAACCAGAAATGGCGTGGTGGACATCACTTCCAGGAGCTCCAAAGGACGGGGAGATCAGCGAATGTATGTTCCTCCCTCCCCCCCGCCGGCTGCATCCCAGATCCGCTGATGACTGAGGGGCACCAGGTGGGACAGCGTTGACTGGTTGTAAACCCTTCCACATACCCAGTGAAGTGACTGGCCTTCACAGAGATGAAATAAACCCTTCTACTTAAGTTGTACCTATTCATCTGTATCACTCTTCTATACATCAGAATTTAGGCTCCAAGTTGTACCTGTTCATCTGCAGCCCTCTCTTCTCTACATCAGAATTTAGGCTCCGAGTTGTACCTGTTCATCTGAACCCTCCCTTCTCTACATCAGAATTTAGGCTACGAGTTGTACATGCTCATCTGCAGCCCTCTCCTCTACTTCAGAATTTAGGCTCCAAGTTGCACCTGTTCATCAGCGGCCCTCTTTTCTCTACATCAGAATTTAGGCTCCAAGTTGTACCTGTTCATCTGTCGCCCTCTCTTCACTACATAAGAATTTGGGTGCAAAGTTGTACCTGTTTATCTGCTGGAGTCCCTTCTCTACATCAGAATTTAGGCTCCAAGTCGTACCTGTTCATATGCAGCCCTGTCTTTTCTACATCAAAATTTAGGCTCCATGCATACGTTAGTGGTGTAAAGTCATGTTAAAAATGTGAGTTTTTCAGCGTTTTTGCATTAGCACTTAGCCACATTTTTCAGCGTTAGAGCGTTTTTACAGCTAAAAAACTCCTCTAGAAACCCGCTAGTTCTGGGGGTTTTTTCCAGCCAAAAAACGCTGATTCCAGTCTATGTGTGTACGGACACATAGGATAACATGCTGGGGGTTTACTAGCTGTAGAAAAAAAACGTCAAAAGCCAAAAAACAGCAGCCGTAAAAACGTCAAGTGTGCGTGAGGACTTATAAAGCTCGTCTCAGCTGTCAGAAAAAAAAGTGCGCGAAGAGCTGAAGTTACACTCCGCAGAGCACAGTGAGGAGAGCTCTGAGAGCCGATTGGAGGGATGGGACACTCCCCCATCGACACAGGACTCAGGAACAGAGCTGAGGCTGTCACTCAGAGGCTGCGTGCCGGAGCTCCCTCCCCTGTCACCATTTGTCTCTTGGTGTCAGGAAAACTCATCCGAAGTGACTCGTGCTGATAGCAGAGGAAGAAGGCAGCAGACAGAAACGACACTCCGTGCTGTGGATTGAGGCAAGCACACACCACAGCTGAATGTGCTTTGTTCATTTTTCACATTGGAGGTTTACAGCCACTTTAAGCTGTTTTTCTAGAGTTTTATCGTATGACCAGAAAAGAAAGAAATGTTAGAACTATACCATGTGCCTGACATCTCAAGATACCCTCAGAAAATGTCACCTCGCGCTTTTAGCCTTTTTGTACCTTTGCTTGAAAACTTAATAAAAACTATTGGAAAATATATATATTTTATTTGCCGCAGTTTCCTTTTTCTCCACTAGATGGGGATGCTGTCTAAGAAATCATTGCTCTATGGATCAAAGTATCATTAGAGTGTATCTAAAGCCAAGAAGAGAAATCTCATCCCAGTCTACAGATCCGCTGTCTGCATTGTCAATGTGGTGATCCTGCCACTTCCTGCTCTAAGGTGACAACACTTTCACTGTGCTGAATCTAAGGAGGAGCAGTGTTGTCACCCTGGGACAGGAAGTGTGATGACTCTAAAGAACACCTTCCCCACTCCTCATCTCTATGTTACAGGAGGTATATGATCTGCAGTCAGAAAGACCGAGGGCCTAGGTAGTCAGAGAGGCTGGCGGTCTCGGTAGTCAGAGGGTTTCGGTCTACACCAGGGGTGGGCAACTGTGGCCCTCTAGCTGTTGTAGAACTACAAGTCCCATGAGGCATTGCAAAACTGACAGTTACAAGCATGACTCCCAAAGGCAGAGACATGATGGGACTTGTAGTTCACCAACAGCTGGAGGCAGGGGCGGACTGACAACTCATGGGGCCCCCGGGCAATAGGGGATCATGGGGCCCCTGTGTCCTTGCCCAAACTCAAAAAAGCCTATGAAAAAGGTACCAGGGGCATCTCTTGGGGCCCTCTACTGACCCCTGGCCTTCGGGCAGTGCCCGAGTTTCCAAATGGTCAGTCTGCCCCTGGCTGGAGGGCCACAGTTGCCCACCACTGGTCTACACCGCATGCACCACTTGGCACCTGTGGCAGCACATGGCTCTGATGATTGGCCCTTCGGGAACTAGGTAGTCGGGGTGTAGGGCGATCTTGGGGGTAGTTACCTCTTGCCATTTTCTGGAGTTCCTTGAAGATTCGTAGGTGGTGTGCCAGGTCGGTGGCCAGTATGATGTCCCTCATCAGATCCAGCATCCTCTGGTAATCCTGTGTGAAATCAGGGAGGATAGAAATGTCATTGACAACTAATTTCCCAGAATCCAGCGGGAGTGACCTGCATAGGATAATGTCTCCCTGCTCCACCACATAGACCTAGGAAGGTTTACAACTGCCACAGAAGAGGTTGTATATGGAGAGGAGACCAATTTCTTGGATAGGCGGGTGTGGATCTTGGATGGATCTGGGGCAGATCTGAGGAGGGTCTAAGGTGGATTTGGAGGTAGCTCTGGGATCACTCTGGGGGAAAATTGATGTGGATCTGGGCGAGATCTGGGATGAATCTAAGGTAGATCTTGAGTTGATCTGGAGTTCATTTAGAATGGGTCAGGGGTAGAGCTAGCATGAATTTAGGGTGGATGGTTTCATCTGTGGTGGATCTGGGATGGAGCTAGGAGGATCTAGGGTGGATCTGGCGTAGATCTTGGGTTTATCTGAGGTGGAACTAGGATGGTATTGGTGTTAATCTTGAGTTTATCTAAGATGGAACTAGGAAGGATTTAGGGTGGATCTGGGGTAGATCTTGGGTTTATCTGGAGTGGACCTGGGATGGATCTAGGGTGAATCTGGGTAGATGTTACTTGAGGTGGAACTGGGATGAATCTAGGGTGGATCTGGGGTAGATCTTGGGTTTATCTATGGTGGAACTGAGATGGATTTAGGGTGGATCTGGGGTGGATCTTGGGTTTATCTGGGGTAGAACAGGGGATGGCTCTAGGGTGGATCTTGAGTTTATCTAGATTGGAACTGGGATGGATCTAAGGTGGATCTGGGGTGGATGTTGGGTTTACTGTGGTGGAGCTAGGATGGATCTAGACTGAATCTGGGGTAGATCTTGGGTTTATCTGTGGTGAAACTGGGATGGATCTAAGGTGGATCTGGTATAGATGTTGGGTTTATCTGGATTGGAACTGGGATGGATCTAGACTGAATCTGGGGTAGATCTTGGGTTTATCTGAGGTGGAACTAGGATGGATCTGGGGTTGATCTCGGGTTTATCTAAAGTGGAACTCAGATCTATTTAGGGTGGATCTGGAGTAGATCTTGGGTTTATGTAAGGTGGAACTGGGATAGATCTAGGTATGATCTTGGGTTTATCAAAGGTGGAACTGGGATTGTTCTAGCGTGGCTCTGTGGTAGATCTTGGGTTTATCTGAGGTGGAACTAGGATGGATCTAGGTTTGATCTTGGGTTTACCTGTGGAGGAACTGGGATGGATTTAGGGTGGCTCTGGGGTAGATCTTGGGTTTATCTAAGGTGGAACTCAGATTTAGGGTGGATCTGGAGTAGATCTTGGGTTTATCTAAGGTGGAACTGGAATGGATCTAAGTTTGATCTTGTGTTTATCTGGGGTAGAACTGGGATGGATTTAGGGTGGCTCTGTGGTAGATTTTGGGTTTATCTAAGGTGGAACTGGGATTGTTCTAACATGGCTCTGTGGTAGATCTTGAGTTTATCTGAGGTGAAACTAGGATGGATGTAGGTTTGATCTTGGGTTTACCTGTGGAGGAACTGGGATGGATTTAGGGTGGCTCTGGGGTAGATCTTGGGTTTATCTAAGGTGGAACTTGGATTTAGGGTGGATCTGAAGTAGATCTTGGGTTTATCTAAGGTGGAACTAGGATGGATCTGGGGTTGATCTTGGGTTTATCTGGGTGGGGTAGAACTGGGATGGATTTAGGGTGGCTCTGGGGTAGATCTTGGGTTTATCTAAGGTGGAACTCGGATTTAGGGTGGATTTAGAGTAGATCTTGGGTTTATCTAAGGTGGAACTGCGAAGGATCTAGACTGGGTCTGGGGTAGATCTTGGGTTTATCTGAGGCGGAACTAGAATGGATCTAGGTTTGATCTTGGGTTTACCTGTGGTGGAACTGGGATGGATTTAGGGTGGCTCTGGGGTAGATCTTGGGTTTATCTAAGGTGGAACTCGGATTTAGGGTGGATCTGGAGTAGATCTTGGGTTTATCTAAGGTGGAACTAGAATGGATCTGGGGTTGATCTTGGGTTTATCTGGGTGGGGTAGAACTGGGATGGATTTAGGGTGGCTCTGGGGTAGATCTTGGGTTTACCTGTGGTGGAACTGGGATGGATGTGGGGTAACTCCTGGATTGACTAGGGGTGCAAATGGGGTGGAACTTGGGTTGGTCTACAGTGGCTTTGGAGTAGATCTTGATGAATCTGGGGTATATCAGGGCTAGTTTTTGGGTTGATGGGTATCAGTGGTAAGTACTGTATCTATCAGCACCGATAATGTTCCCATCTACATACGTAATCGGGGGAGGGGGGAAAAGATCGAACGTTGGAAAACAAAGCGAACAGAAGACCGCCGACGCCGAGTCCCGGAGCAGAAAACTTATATTAAAAAAAAAAAAGCGGAAAAACAAAAGCAACAGAAAAGAAGAAGAATTCTGGGTAACCTCCCGGGCCTCATTATTTGCCGTATTTGCACTCATTTAGCGGGCGAGAACAGATGGCGCAGAAGGCGGGCCCCGGAGAATACACGGCACAATGGAACACGGAACAGGAAAACACACAACGTGACGATCCGTGTGAAAGGAATGACTCCGCTTCCCATGGGAGGCACACATCTGTTCTCCTCATCCCCGACAATCCCGAGCCGACCTATCAGAGCCACCATCAGCCGGCACTACGAGGGACCCCGAGCACGTATCGCCGCCACAGAGCCCAGATCGCCCCGAGACGTCACGTTCCATACACAGCGGGATTCTGATTCTGTACACGTTGTTGGGGCGTCTCTGTGACCTCCTCTGTCCGTTCCTGGTCATGGCAGATGCCGTGATTTCCAACCATTCCCGCAGCATTCGTAGAAAAGTAACCCGTTCCTGATCTGCAGATGAAACCAGAACAGCCAGGCCAGGCCTTCATCTGCTTTGGTCTCCAGAAGGGCGGCGCCATCTTTGTTCAGGCGTCATCCAGGTTTGCCATTTACTTCCTGGACTGGGAGGATGGCTGTGCAGTTCTTGGCTGTGTTCACAGATGTCTGACACGGATCAGCCCCTGTTGCCACCTCTCACAAAGTTACAATGTACAGTCTGATCACTGGGGGAGGGGACTGAGGAAATGACTCCTCCTCCTTCTACAAAGTTACAATGTACAGTCTGATCACTGGGGGAGGGGAGACAGGAAATGACTCCTCCTCCTTCTACAAAGTTACAATGTACAGTCTGATCACTGGGGGGAGGGGAGACTGAGGAAATGACTCCTCCTCCTTCTACAAAGTTACAATGTACAGTCTGATCACTGGGGGAGGGGAGACTGAGGAAATGACTCCTCCTCCTTCTACAAAGTTACAATGTACAGTCTGATCACTGGGGGAGGGGAGACAGGAAATGACTCCTCCTCCTTCTACAAAGTTACAATGTACAGTCTGATCACTGGGGGTAGGGGAGACTGAGGAAATGACTCCTCCTCCTTCTACAAAGTTACAATGTACAGTCTGATCACTGGGGGAGGGGAGACTGAGGAAATGCCTCCTCCTCCTTCTACAAAGTTACAATGTACAGTCTGATCACTGGGGGAGGGGAGACTGAGGGAACTTACATTGGCCGCCATATATTCCGCCTTCCTGCCCCTCTAATCCCACTAGAAGTCTGTCAGTTTGGAACCAATAGACTCTGCAATCTCTTATTCAGTCACACGGGGGAGCCCAAGAACCACATTTCCTGATTTTCCCTAAAATCTATGCCCTCCACCTGGTCACCCGACACCCTCGTCCTTCCCATGTGTGTGGGGAGCGGATGGAGATGACAGGTCACCTTTAGAACGCTCACCTTCCTGTTGAACTGTTCGAAGATGTTGCAGCCCTGTGAGTTGAGGATGGCGATGGCCTGAGCGAAGTGGTGCCTCTGCGGGGGGACAAGACACAAGGGGTTCAGAAGGAGGAACGAAGATAAGGACTTTTCTTCATAAAAACTTGTGCCTCCCCCCGACCAGATAGACACAGGAGGTTTGAAATGTTACAGGTGTCACCAAAACAGGAAATAAGGGGAAATCTTCCAGTGGGGACACCTACCTGTCGAAGGTAAGATCACGTTCACTATACAGCGGCTTGCTGCAGAGCCTACAGTGCCCCATAGTACCCCAATACTGTCCCATGGTGCCCCCTGGTGGTGCCCCCTGTCCCCTGGTGGTGGCCCCTGACTTGCTGAAGAGCCTACAGTGCCCCATAGTACCCCAATACTGTCCCATGGTGCCCCCTGGTGGTGCCCCCTGTCCCCTGGTGGTGGCCCCTGACTTGCTGAAGAGCCTACAGTGCCCCATAGTACCCCAATACTGTCCCCTGGTGGTGGCCCCTGAGTTGCTGCAGAGCCTACAGTGCACCATAGTACCCCAATACTGTCCCATGGTGCCCCCTGTCCCCTGGTGGTGCCCCCTGTCCCCTGGTGGTGGCCCCTGACTTGCTGAAGAGCCTACAGTGCACCATAGTACCCCAATACTGTCCCATGGTGCCCCCTGTCCCCTGGTGGTGCCGCCTTGCTTACTGCAGAGCCTACATTGCCCCATAGTACCCCAACAGTGTCACACAATGCCCCCCTGGTGGTGCCCCCTGGTGTGCTCCAGAGCCTACAGTGCACATAGTACCCCAACAGTGTCCCACAATGCCCCCCTGACCCCTGGTGGTGCCCCCTGGTGTGCTCCAGAGTCTACAGTGCCTCATAGTACCCCAACAGTGTTCCACGGTGCCCCCTCATCCTCTGGTGGTGCCCCCGACTTGCTGCAGAGACTACAATCCTCCATAGTAACCCCAACAGTGTTCCACAGTGCCCCCCATCCACCAGTGGTGCCCCCTGGTATGCTGCAAAACCTACAGTGCCCCATAGTACACCCCCCCCCCCCCAACAGTGCCCCACAATGCCCCCCCCCCCCAGTGTGCTGCAGAGCCTACAGTGCCCCATAGTACCCCAACAGTGTCCCAAATTGCCCCCTCATCCTCTGGTGGTGCCCCCTGGCTTGCTGCAGAGCCCACAGTCCTCCATAGTACCCCAACAGTGTCCCATAGTGCCCCTCAGCCCCTGGTGGTGCTGCAGAGCCTACAGTTCCCCATAGTAACCACAATGCTGTCTCATAGTGCCCCCCCCCCCCCATCCCCCCCATGCCCTCCAGGCATGAAAAGTTCTGGAAGAATTTACCTAACCCTGATCTCAGTATGGTTGAAGACCATTGGCCAGGAGGTACTGGCTACACCACCAGAGCCAGAAGATATGTGGAAGGAGCATCATCTGAAGTGGTTGTTTTCGGGGAATATTTAGTTCATATTTATGAATCAATGTATTTGGCTCCAGAAAAATGTCCCATTGTGTGTCTGGGAGTTACAGGAGATTCCCGCCCCCTTCCAGTTGGGCCCCAAGATGGGGACAGAGACTGCAATAACAACCTAGAAGAAGATATATCCATCCCCTGTCTCTGAAACAGCCCTAAGATGAGCAGAGACTTTTCACTAACACAACTGGGTCACCTTCCCGCCGCCAGCCTGTGATTGGACAGTAAAGAAATGGCCACGCTTGTAAGTCATCAATTCTGCTTACTGTTTGTTCCTCCTCCAGAGAATAAAAACATACAAGAGCCAACACGTTTCAGGGGCCAACAGCTCCCTTCATTAGGGCTCAGTAGACTTCCCCAAGGCTCAGATGGACTCTTCATGATGGGTAATCAGATCTTTAGATTTAAAAAGACACCCTCCGGTTCAAGTCCACCAAGTTCAACCAGACTCCATGCACCATCCATGGTCTTCCAGGCAGGAATTTGCTTGAGTTTCCTTCCACAATCTGAAACTTTGAAACATCTGGGTTTAGCCAAGAACTGGCCTGGGGCTGCTAGGGGCCCATACTGACATAGCTGTGATGGGGTCATTCACCAGCAATCTAAAGATCTATCTGATTACCCATCATGAGGAGTCCATCTGAGCCTTGGGGAAGTCTACTGAGCCCTAATGAAGGGGGCTGTTGGCCCCTGAAACGTGTTGGCTCTTTTATGTTTTTATTCTCTGGAGGAGGAACAAACAGAAAGCAGAATTGATGACTTACAAGCGTGTGGCCATTTCTCTACTGTCCAATCACAGGCTGGGGGCGGGAAGGTGACCCAGTTGTGTTAGTGAACTGCAGCAGAGAAAAGTTCAACCAGACTCCATGGACCATCCATGGTCTTCCAGGCAGGAATTTGCTTGAGTTTCCTTCCACAATCTGAAACTTTGAAACATCTGGGTTCAGCCAAGAACTGGCCTGGGGCTGCTAGGGGCCCATACAACTGGGTCACCTTCCCGCCCCCAGCCTGTGATTGGACAGTAAAGAAATGGCCACGCTTGTAAGTCATCAATTCTGCTTTCTGTTTGTTCCTCCTTCAGAGAATAAAAACATAAAAGAGCCAACACGTTTCAGGGGCCAACAGCTCCCTTCATTAGGGCTCAGTAGACTTCTCCGAGGCTCAGATGGACTCCGCATGATGGGTAATCAGATAGATATTTAGATTGCTGGTGAATGACCCCATCACAGCTATGTCAATATGGGCCCCTAGCAGCCCCAGGACAGTTCTTGGCTGAACCCAGATGTTTCAAAGTTTCAGATTGTGGAAGGAAACTCAAGCAAATTCCTGCCTGGAAGACCATGGATGGTCCATGGAGTCTGGTTGGACTTGGTGGACTTGAACCGGATGGTGTCTTTTTCAACCTAACCCGGCACTGCTGCCCGTTGTCTCTGCTCCTTCTGACAAATCCGTGATCGAGTCACCAGCAATCTGAAGTTCTGATCCATCTAAGAGTCGGTAAGGTCTACTAAGCCCTGATGAAGGGCCCTCCCGAAACGTTGGCTGTTGTATGTGATCTTGAGAAGGACACATAAATATTTGGACTGTTTGGTCTGGTGATTCGGTTCTATATATTTTGGCTTTTGACCACTGAGCCATAGCACTGAGCGGAGTGGCCCTCAAACCTCCCGGGCAAACATCAAAGGATCAGATGGTTGCATCTGTTGAACCATACATGGTCACACAATTTCAGGGATGAAGAAGCCACTTACCTCCATCACGGAGCCCTCCGAGCTGTAGAGAGCAGCCAGGACGGACTTCTGCAGAGGAGAGAAGAGGAAGGTCAGTCAGGCGAGGAAAGTGTGACGTCACACCGAGGACATGCAGATCAAAGCTGAACCCCGAAAACATGGAAGAAGTGCCCTTGTAGTGGGGCCCCTCCTGCACTGCCGGGGTCACATGCTCATTGCACTGCCGGGGTCACATGCTCATTGTTGCCTGGGGTATCCGGGAAAAGCACATTTATTTCTGGTCCCAGGCAGAGCCTCTGATAGAGGAGTACAGTCGGCCCTCTTGTATTGGCCCCGGGCCCCATCAGTTCAGCAGGGGCGTGGGAACAGGGAGGGGATCTCATGGGCCGGGGCTCCCAGTGACCTAACAAGATGTTCCTCAGATGCCATCAGGTCAGCAGAAAGGATCGGGGATAGAGAAGGAGCAGGCAGAGTACTCGTCCATGTCATGGGGATGGTGGGAACCCCTCATTATGGGCACAGTGGGGGGTACAGACCCGGGAACTCCGCACAGGGATGGCGGGAACCCCTCATAATGGGCACAGTGGGGGGTACAGACCTGGGAACTCGGCACAGGGATGATGGGAACCCCTCATAATGGGCACAGCGGGCGTACAGACCCTGGAACTCAGCACAGGGATGGTGGGAACCCCTCATAATGGGCACAGCGGGTGTACAGACCCAGGAACTCAGCACAGGGACAGTGGGAACCCCTCATAATGGGCACAGCGGGTGTACAGACCCGGGAACTCAGCACAGGGATGGTGGGAACCCCTCATAATGGGCACAGCGAGTGTACAGACCCGGGAACTCGGCACAGGGATGGTGGGAACCCCTCATAATGGGCACAGCGGGCGTACAGACCCGGGAACTCAGCACAGGGATGGTGGGAACCCCTCATAATGGGCACAGCGGGCGTACAGACCCGGGAACTCGGCACAGGGATGGTGGGAACCCCTCATAATGGGCACAGCGGGTGTACAGACCCAGGAACTGAGCACAGGGATGGTGGGAACCCCTCATAATGGGCACAGGGATGGTGGGAACCCATCATTATGGGCACAGTGGGGGGTACAGACCCGGGAACTCAACGCAGGGATGGTGGGAACCCCTCATAATGGGCACAGAGGGCTTACAGACCCGGGAACTCGGCACGGGGATGGTGGGAACCCCTCATAATGGGCACAGTGGGGCGTACAGACCCGGGAACTCAGCACAGGGATGGTGGGAACCCCTCATAATGGGCACAGCGGGTGTACAGACCCAGGAACTCAGCACAGGGATGGTGGGAACCCCTCATAATGGGCACAGAGGGTGTACAGACCCGGGAACTCGGCACAGGGATGGTGGGAACCCCTCATAATGGGCACAACGGGGTGTACAGACCCGGGAACTCAGCACAGGGATGGTGGGAACCCCTCATAATGGGCACAGCGGGTGTACAGACCCAGGAACTGAGCACAGGGATGGTGGGAACCCCTCATAATGGGCACAGGGATGGTGGGAACCCATCATTATGGGCACAGTGGGGGGTACAGACCCGGGAACTCAGCGCAGGGATGGTGGGAACCCCTCATAATGGGCACAGAGGGCGTACAGACCCGGGAACTCGGCACAGGGATGGTGGGAACCCCTCATAATGGGCACAGTGGGGCGTACAGACCCGGGAACTCGGCACAGGGATGGTGGGAACCCCTCATAATGGGCACAGCGGGTGTACAGACCCGGGAACTCAGCACAGGGATGGTGGGAACCCCTCATAATGGGCACAGCGGGTGTACAGACCCGGGAACTCAGCACAGGGATGGTGGGAACCCCTCATAATGGGCACAGTGGGGCGTACAGACCCGGGAACTCAGCACAGGGATGGTGGGAACCCCTCATAATGGGCACAGCGGGTGTACAGACCCGGGAACTCAGCACAGGGATGGTGGGAACCCCTCATAATGGGCACAGCGGGTGTACAGACCCGGGAACTCGGCACAGGGATGGTGGGAACCCCTCATAATGGGCACAGCGGGTGTACAGACCCGGGAACTCGGCACAGGGATGGTGGGAACCCCTCATAATGGGCACAACGGGGTGTACAGACCCGGGAACTCAGCACAGGTATGGTGGGAACCCCTCAGGCATGTAAATGCATTGATATGGGTAATGTGAACGTACGGAGGCCACTTGGAAGGAGTTGTTGGTCCCCCGGTGGTCCAGGTCATGGCACATACAGGATACAAACAAGGCAAAGATTTCAATATCCCTAAAAAGAGGAAAAAAGAAAACAACAAATATATCAGAAAATTGAAATCATCTAAAAGTGAAAAAAAAAAAATGGCGCAAAGAAAGTCGCGTCCAAAACCAGCCCTGCCCCAGCTTCTCGGTGTCATCGGGAAAACAGAATCAGACCCGCCTGGCCTTCTTTGCTCCAATCACAGCGGTCGGCAGTTGTTAGTCCCGCCCCTGCGGAACCGACCTCTGTCTCTGTAGGAGAGCGCCATCTAGCAGGGCAGGGAAGGAGAGCGCCATCTGGCAGGGCAGGGAAGGAGAGCGCCATCTGGCAGGGCAGGGAAGGAGAGCGCCATCTAGCAGGGCAGGGAAGGAGAGCGCCATCTAGCAGGGCAGGGAAGGAGAGCGCCATCTGGCAGGGCAGGGAAGGAGAGCGCCATCTGGCAGGGCAGGGAAGGAGAGCGCCATCTAGCAGGGCAGGGAAGGAATGGGAACTCACTCCAGGTAGTTGACCAGCTCCAGGTTCTTGTAGAGGAGATAGCAGAAGTGGGTGACAGAGAAGGCGTGCATCCAGTTGTGATACGGGGGGTCCCTGTACCCCTTCTTCACCATAAGGCAAAACCTGCAGGAACCAATCACACCTCTGATCACCACATGTCCCTTAGACCACCCTAGATGACACCCACGTGTGACACCAGGGCCAATCTGACTGGGAAGGAAAGGGCTAGAGGGTGCTGGACGTCCTCTGACTGGCTGCAGCTTCTAATGTACATTGTGAGAAGCTCCCAGTGTGCGGAGACATCAGAGGACTGACGGGAGGACCGGAGTCCGGCTATAGTCAGAATCATAAGCACCGCCCTCTCTGGATATAAGCCCCGCCCCTGTCATGCAATGTAAGAATCTAATTGACCAATGTGGGGCTCCAAATAAATGTAATATAAAAAAAGAAACATTGTGTCTAATTTAGCACAGCACAACTTCTGGGCCAAGGGTGTCACATACCTGACCAGTGACACCATACCTGACTAGTGACACCATACCTGACTAGTGACATCATACCTGACCAGTGACACCATACCTGACTAGTGACACCATACTTGACTAGTGACATCATACCTGACCAGTGACACCATACCTGACTAGTGACACCATACCTGACCAGTGACACCTACCTGACCAGTGACGACATACCTGACCAGTGACAACATACCTGACTAGTGACACCATACCTGACTAGTGACACCATACCTAACTAGTGACACCATACCTGACCAGTGACACCTACCTGACTAGTGACAGTATACCTGACCAGTGACACCATACTTGACCAGTGACACCTACCTGACTAGTGTCAGCATACCTGACCAGTGACGATATACCTGACTAGTGACATCATACCTGACCAGTGACAACATACCTGACTAGTTACAGCATACCTGACCAGTGACAACATACCTGACCAGTGACACCATACCTGACCAGTGACGACATACCTGACTAGTGACACCATACCTGACCAGTGACGACATACCTGACCAGTGACAACATACCTGACTAGTGACACCATACCTGACTAGTGACATCATACCTGACCAGTGACACCATACCTGAATAGTGACACCATACCTGACCAGTGACACCTACCTGACTAGTGACAGCATACCTGACCAGTGACAACATACCTGACTAGTGACAACATACCTGACTAGTGACACCTACCTGACCAGTGACAACATACCTGACTAGTGACAACATACCTGACTAGTGACACCTACCTGACCAGTGACAACATACCTGACCAGTGACAGCATACCTGACTAGTGACACCTACCTGACCAGTGACACCATACCTGACCAGTGACAACATACCTGACCAGTGACAACATACCTGACTAGTGACACCTACCTGACTAGTGACAACATACCTGACTAGTGACACCTACCTGACCAGTGACAACATACCTGACCAGTGACAGCATACCTGACTAGTGACACCATACCTGACCAGTGACAACATACCTGACTAGTGACACCTACCTGACCAGTGACACCATACCTGACTAGTGACATCATACCTGACTAGTGACACCTACCTGACTAGTGACAGCATACCTGACCAGTGACACCATACCTGACTAGTGACACCATACCTGACCAGTGACACCATACCTGAGCAGTGACAACATACCTGACTATTGACACATACCTGAGCAGTGACAACATACCTGACTAGTGACACACACCTGACTAGTGACACCATACCTGACTAGTGACACCATACCTGAGCAGTGACACCATACCTGACTAGTGACACATACCTGACTAGTGACACATACCTGACCAGTGACACATACCTGACTAGTGACACATACCTGACTAGTGACACATACCTGAGCAGTGACAACATACCTGACCAGGGTCGTCCGGTCTATCTTGTAGTTATTGAGGAAGCTCATGTCCTCAAACATACTGAGGATAGCCTACAGCAGGAGGAAACACGGACATGTCACCATACACATATAATACATGAGAAGTGCCGGACTGTAATCTGGGACAGCAGAATAGGATCCTCGCTCCAACAGCTAACAATCTAACAGAGCGCCCGGCAACTACAGAGTTCGAGTATGTCAGCCGTAAAAGGTGTCTCCTGGGATGGATTGGGGAAGGGTTAGGACCCCTGTCTGGTCCTTAATGCTGTCCAGGGCGGCGTTAGGGAGATTTCCCCTTATGCCTGGTCCTGGTGACAACAGGAAGTGAGGGAAGATCTGCAACGGGGACACAGCCATGAATAAAAATCCGGGGGGGGGGGGGGAATCATTTGTCATGTGACATCACTCACCATAGTAGTGTCGTCCTCAGGGAAGGATTGGGGGGTATTATGAGTACCGCCCCCCTCCCCCCGGGCTGTCATGTGACATCACTCACCATAGTAGTGTCGTCCTCAGGGAAGGACTGGGGGGTATTATGAGTACCGCCCCCCTCCCTCCGGGCTGTCATGTGACATCACTCACCATAGTAGTGTCGTCCTCAGGGAAGGATTGGCGGGTATTATGGTTACCGCCCCCCTCCCCTCGGGCTGTCATGTGACATCACTCACCATAGTAGTGTCGTCCTCAGGGAAGGATTGGGGGGTATTATGAGTACCGCGCCCCCTCCCCCCCAGGGCTGTCATGTGACATCACTCACCATAGTAGTGTCGTCCTCAGGGAAGGATTGGGGGCTATTATGGTTACCGCCCCCCTCCCCCCGGGCTGTCATGTGACATCACTCACCATAGTAGTGTCGTCCTCAGGGAAGGATTGGGGGGTATTATGAGTACCGCGCCCCCTCCCCCCCAGGGTTGTCATGTGACATCACTCACCATAGTAGTGTCGTCCTCAGGGAAGGATTGGGGGCTATTATGGTTACCGCCCCCCTCCCCCCGGGCTGTCATGTGACATCACTCACCATAGTAGTGTCATCCTCAGGGAAGGATTGGGGGCTATTATGGTTACCGCCCCCCTCCCCCCGGGCTGTCATGTGACATCACTCACCATAGTAGTGTCGTCCTCAGGGAAGGATTGGGGGGTATTATGAGTACCGCGCCCCCTCCCCCCCAGGGTTGTCATGTGACATCACTCACCATAGTAGTGTCGTCCTCAGGGAAGAATTGGGGGCTATTATGGTTACCGCCCCCCTCCCCCCGGGCTGTCATGTGACATCACTCACGATAGTAGTGTCGTCCTCAGGGAAGGATTGGGGGGTATTATGGTTACCGCACCCCCTCCCCCCCCAGGGTTGTCATGTGACATCACTCACCATAGTAGTGTCATCCTCAGGGAAGGACTGGGGGGTATTATGGTTACCGCACCCCTCCCCCCCAGGGCTGTCATGTGACATCACTCACCATAGTAGTGTCGTCCTCAGGGAAGGATTGGGGGGTATTATGAGTACCGCGCCCCCTCCCCCCAGGGCTGTCATGTGACATCACTCACCATAGTAGTGTCGTCCTCAGGGAAGGATTGGGGGGTATTATGAGTACCGCGCCCCTCCCCCCAGGGCTGTCATGTGACATCACTCACCATAGTAGTGTCGTCCTCAGGGAAGGATTGGGGGGTATAATGAGTACCGCGCCCCTCCCCCCCAGGGCTGTCATGTGACATCACTCACCATAGTAGTGTCGTCCTCAGGGAAGGATTGGGGGGTATTATGAGTACCGCGCCCCCTCCCCCCGGGCTGCCATGTGACATCACTCAACATAGTAGTGTCATCCTCAGGGAAGGATTGGGGGGTATTATGGGTACCTGTCTCCCCCCAAGGGCTGTCATGTGACATCACTTACCATAATGGTGTCGTCCTCAGGGAGCGATTGGGGGGGGGTATTACGGGTACCTGTCACCCCCCCCCCTCCCCCCAGGGCTGTCATGTGACATCACTCACCATAATAGTGTCGTCCTCGGGGAGCGATCGGGGGGTGTAGCAGAACTGTGAGAAGCTTGGATCGATCTGGGAGGTGCGCAGGATCCCTTTACTCTGTAACTTCTTTGTTTCCTCCTCGCACACCTACACAAAATACAATACAAGGTAGGTCAGTTCAGTGAGAAGTGTCAGCTCTGCAGCCAAACCCGGGGTATTCAGTACAGCTAAGGGCATCAGCAACCAATCAGAATTCAGCTCTCATCTATCTGACTGCATGTGGTTAAAGAATACATGTAGACGTGCCCCAATTTTTTTTTTGGGGGGGGGGGGTGGTTGGGGTGGTGCAGCCTACCATCCTACAAACCCACTCAGGAGGCGGGGCTTTGACGTCTCTGACTTTAGAGCTCCGACATGTGGTGACGCACCCTAGCGCTCTATGGCGTGCCGCGGCTCATAAAATCCGTGACTGGTTCCCTTTAATAGCACCGCATTGCCATTCCTTTAAACGCCAGGCCCTACGGTGGAATTTCAGGGCCATTAAGTCAGAAGATGGATGGCCGGGGCCCGAGGCGGCTGACTCGATGGGAAGTCCTGTCCAGAGCAGATATTCGATAAAACGGGGAATTGAGCGAATCTGCCTCCAGCTGGGCGTGGCAATAGTCCACCAGTCCACTAAGTGGAAATGAAGCCGGCTCAGTGCAGGTTATTGAGGCCCCGCGATAAATGTATGAGTCACCCCGGGGCCACGCCGCCTCTCCCCGCCTGAGCGCGGATAACGGCATTGGACGGGCAATTTACTGCCGATAATACGCCATGCTGATTGCTTTGGGAGTCATCAGAGCACCGAAGGATCGGCATATCCCTGACGGCTCACTGATAGAAGGTTCTGGGGAGGAAAGGGTGGTGATCACCAGAAGAAGCGGAGATGTTCTCCTTCTTTCATTTTATATGACGGCTGATGTTGCGGTATCCATGGAGGACTTTTTCCAAGCAGAAAGGACTCCAAAAGGGAGGAGGGGTCCTTGAAATTTCGGTTTTACATTTATTAGTCATTTGCGGTAAAGAACACGTCAGTGAAGGTTCTCATAGATCCAGGTCATGGTATATCTGGATGTTTTGTAGCTCCTCCAAGCCACTTCGGAAGTTCTAACAAGCGTCCGGAGGACATACAATCTGACACCTTCATGGTACAGAATAACCAGGGGCGGACTGACCATTTGGAAACTCGGGCACTGGGTCAGTAGGGGGCCCCGTGAGATGCCCCTGGTACCTTTTTCATAGGCTTTTTTGAGTTTGGGTAAGGACACAGGCCCCATGATCCTCTATTGCCCGGGGGCCCCATGAGTTGTCAGTCCGCACCTGAGAATAACCCAACACGTTTCGAGGGCCATGGGCACCCCTTTCCTCAGGGATACTAAAGTGCAGCTGCAAGGATTAAAAAAGTGAAGTCAGTCTACGTACTTATTCTGTTACATTATCTACGTCCAAATCCGCTGAAACGCGTTGAATAATTCTGTAACATTATCAACTAATAAATGGATTCACTTAAAGTAGATAATGCTACAGCATACATCAACATGTTTCGGGCCTGAGGAAGCCCTGAGGAAGCTCTGAGGAAGGGAATGCTTTTGGCCGCTGAAACGCGTTGTATAATTCTGTAACATTATCAACTAATAAATGGATTCACTTAAAGTAGATAATGCTACAGCATACACCAACATGTTTCGGGCCTGAGGAAGCCCTGAGGAAGCTCTGAGGAAGGGAATGCTTTTGGCCGCTGAAACGCGTTGGATAATTCTGTTACATTATCAACTAATAAATGGATTCACTCAAAGTAGATAATGCTACAGCATACATCAACATGTTTTCGGGCCTGAGGAAGCCCTGAGGAAGGAAATGCTTTTGGATGTTGAAACGCGTTGGATAATTCTGTTACATAATCAACTAACAAATGGATTCACTTAAAGTAGATAATGCTACAGCATACATCAACATGTTTCGGGCCTGAGGAAGCCCTGAGGAAGGGAATGCTTTTGGCCGCTGAAACGCGTTGAATAATTCTGTTACATAATCAACTAATAAATGGATTCACTTAAAATAGATAATGCTACAGCATACATCAACATGTTTCGGGCCTGAGGAAGCCCTGAGGAAGGGAATACTTTTGGCCGCTGAAACGCGTTGGATAATTCTGTAACATTATCAACTAATAAATGGATTCACTTAAAGTAGATAATGCTACAGCATACATCAACATGTTTCGGGCCTGAGGAAGCCCTGAGGAAGGGAATGCTTTTGGCCGCTGAAACGCGTTGAATAATTCTGTTACATAATCAACTAATAAATGGATTCACTTAAAATAGATAATGCTACAGCATACATCAACATGTTTCGGGCCTGAGGAAGCCCTGAGGAAGGGAATACTTTTGGCCGCTGAAACGCGTTGGATAATTCTGTTACATTATCAACTAATAAATGGATTCACTTAAAGTAGATAATGCTACAGCATACATCAACATGTTTTCGGGCCTGAGGAAGCCCTGAGGAAGGGAATGCTTTTGGCTGCTGAAACGCGTTGGATAATTCTGTTACATTATCTACTTCAAAATCCGCTGAAACGCGTTGAATAATTCTGTAACATTATCAACTAATAAATGGATTCACTTTAAGTAGATAATGCTACAGCATACATTATTATTATTATTATTATACAGTATTTATAAAGCGCCAATAGTTCGCTCAGCGCTGTACATTACAAAGGGGGACAGAACATGTGACAGAACAATACCAATACAATGCAAAACATGAGGGGATCGAGGGCCCTGCTCTTTCGAGCTTACAATCACATCAACATGTTTCGGGCCTGAAGAAGCCCTGAGGAAGCCCTGAGGAAGCCCTGAGGAAGGGAATGCTTTTGGCCGCTGAAACGCGTTGGATGATTCTGTTACATTATCAGCTTATAAATAGATTTACTTTAGGTACATAATATTACATGTTTTGGGGGCCAAGTCCAGCCTTTTCCTCAGGGCTCTAATAGGAGGATACAATGGTTAAAAAAAAATGTAGTCGTGATTTAGTAGCCCCGAGGAAGGGAGTGAATTTGGCCCCTGAAACGTGTTAGTATTTGTAACATTATCAATTATTAGCTCTCCCCTGGACCTTTGTTTTGATGCTCATACCCCCTCTTATACTGAGGTCTGAAATGTCCCTGTAGGCCCACTTCTCATCTATAGGGCCCCTTAGTGTTTTAAGCCCCATCAGGAATCACAGGGCCCATAGCACGATGGCTTACGCAACCCACCTTGAAAGGAAACCTTTCCTTAGAGAAACTTGGAAAATGCTAGATGACTGGCCGTCCTCCTGACCCTCTGGTTCCAGTACATCGAATCACTGACCCAGAAGAAGCACACAGCTAAGAATGAAGGACTTTACTCCACCCGTCTGGAACTCGATGCGTGTTCCAGGTCAGTGACTCTGAGATTTCTTCTCACTTCCTGTCGTGTCCCCGGGACAGGAAGTGAAGATGAATCTCAACGACAGGAAAATGAACTGCACAAGCTGCGAACGTCTTCTTACCTTCATGTGATACATCATCATCTCATTGGCCAGGTGACTCCTGAACTGCGCCTCATGCACTTGCTTGTACAGCAAGGACTGTGGGGGGGGGGGGGGGGGAGGAAAACAACCACAAATTAGGATCAAGTCACTTAAAGGGAACAAATATGTTTTTATGTAACTTTTTCTTCATATTTTATGTCCACTACAAAAAAAAAAATAAAACTTAAATTTTTTTTGATCACCTTAATAATGAATGGCATTCAATAAAGATTTTCTACAGACAATTTAGCACCATTATCATATATTGGCGACAGATTCTGTAGGCCTTTACACTGGACTTTTCAGACCAGTCCCCGCCCTAGAGGAGCTTTTCTGTTTTCATATTGTGAGTTGAAGGCACTCTTCCTATTACCTGTAACCAAGCAGTGTGGGTTTGCTACACTATACAGCTTTCCACCACTATCCTACATTGGCAACAAATTCTGTAGCCCTTTACAGAGTACACTGAGCCTTCCAGATTAGACCCCACCCTAGAGGAGCTCATAGCTTTATGTTTTCAGATTGAGGGTTGGAGGAACACTTTCCAGTACCTTGAACCAGCCAACCTGAGTCCAGTACACTATACAGTTTCTCCACCACCAATATCATATATTGGCAACAATTTTCTGTAAAACTTTACACTGAGCCTTTCAGATCAATTCCCACCCTAGAGGAGCTTTTCTGTTTTCAGATTGTGAGTTCCAGATCAGACCCCACCCTAAAGGAGCATTTCTCTTTTCAGATTGTGAGTTGAAGGCACTCTTCCCAAAATCTTTAACCATCCAGCATGGGTTTGGTACACTATACAGTTTCTCCACCACTATCCTACATTGGCGACAAATTCTGTAGCCCTTTACAAAGTACACAGAAACTTTCAGATCAGTTCCCGCCCTAGAGGAGCTTTTCTGTTTTCAGATTGTGAGTTCCAGATCAGACCCCACCCTAGAGGAGCTCATAGCTTTATGTTTTCAGATTGAGGGTTGGAGGAACACTTCCCAGTACCTTCAACCAGCCGACCTGGGTCCGGTACACTATACAGTTTCTCCACCAATATCAAATATTGGCAACAATTGCTGTAAAACCGTACACTGAGCCTTTCAGATCAGTTCCCACCCTAGAGGAGCATTTCCCTTTTCAGATTGTGAGTTGAAGGCACTCTTCCCAATACCTTTAACCAGCCAGCGTGGGTTTGGTACACTATACAGTTTCTCCACCGCTATCCTACATTGGCAACAACTTCTGTAGCCCTTTACAGAGTACACTGAGCCTTCCAGATCAGACCCCACCCTAGAGGAGCTCATAGCTTTATGTTTTCAGATTGAGGGTTGGAGGAACACTTCCCAATACCTTCAACCAGCCAACCTGAGTCCAGTACACTATACAGTTTCTCCACCAATATCATATATTGGCAACAATTGCTGTAAAACTTTACACTGAGCCTTTCAGATCAGTTCCCGCCCTAGAGGAGCTTTTCTGTTTTCAGATTGTGAGTTCCAGATCAGACCCCACCCTAGAGGAGCTCATAGCTTTATGTTTTCAGATTGAGGGTTGGAGGAACACTTCCCAGTACCTTCAACCAGCCATCCTGGATCCGGTACACTATACAGTTTCTCCACCAATATCATATATTGGCAACAATTTTCTGTAAAACTTTACACTGAGCCTTTCAGATCAATTCCCACCCTAGAGGAGCTTTTCTGTTTTCAGATTGTGAGTTGAAGGCACTCTTCCCAATACCTTTAACCAGCCAGAATGGGTTTGGTACACTATACAGTTTCTCCACCGCTATCCTACATTGGCAACAAATTCTGTAGCCCTTTACAGAGTACACTGAACGTTCCAGATCAGACCCCACCCTAGAGGAGCTCATAGGTTTAGGTTTTCAGATTGAGGGTTGGAGGAACACTTCCCAATGCCTTCAACCAGCCAACCTGGGTCCAGTACACTATACAGTTTCTCCACCAATATCATATATTGGCAACAATTGCTGTAAAACTTTACACTGAGCCTTCCAGATCAGTTCCCGCCCTAGAGGAGCTTTTCTGTTTTCAGATTGTGAGTTCCAGATCATACCCCACCCTAGAGGAGCTCATAGCTTTATGTTTTCAGATTGAGGGTTGGAGGAACACTTCCCAATACCTTCAACCAGCCAACCTGGGTCCAGTACAATATACAGTTTCTCCACCACTATCCTACATTGGCAACACATTCTATAGCTCTTTACAGAGTACACTGAAACTTCCACATCAGACTCCACCCTAGAGGAGCTCATAGATTTATGTTTTCAGATTGAGAGTTGGAGGAACATTTCCCAATACCTTCAACCAGCCAACCTGGGTCCAGTACACTATACAGTTTCTCCACCAATATCATGTATTGGCAACAATTGCTGTAAAACGTTACACTGAGCCTTTCAGATCAGTTCCCGCCCTAGAGGAGCTTTTCTGTTTTCAGATTGTGAGTTGAAGGCACTCTTCCCAATACCTTTAACCAGCCAGAATGGGTTTGGTACACTATACAGCTTTTCCACCATTCTGATATATGGGCAACAATTTCTGTAAAACTTTACACTGAGCCATTCAGATCAGTTCCCACCCTAGAGGAGCTTTTCTGTTTTCACCCACCCAAGAGGAGCTCACAGCTGCCAGATCAGTTCTCACCATAGAGGCGCTCACAGCTGCCAGTAACACCCTTCCTGTCCTAGGGTTCTAGGTATCCATGGAGGAACAGTGTTGTCACCCTAGGTTAAGCTCCTGATTTTGGCCCCCCACTATGGAAAAATGAACCCAACTCAGCATGATCACCATTATCATCCCTTGCTGGTTGAAAGCCCAAGAATAAGACTTCCATTTCCAGCTGGAGAAAAGGGAGGTGCCAACCCGAAGTACGTCATTTATGAAAGTTCCCCGTATCTTCCAGTATATGACCCTGGAGCAGCAACTTACGTGAGCAATGCTGATCCCGCAGTATATGGAAAATGCCGTGGCCAGATCTTCATCAAACTTGGTGAATCCTGGCCCGTTAATTTTGTTGACCAGTTCTGCCACACCGATGACCTCTGCAATAGAGAACAGCTTCAATCAACATATTTATCTGATATTTATATATCTGAAACAAATCTTGTAGACCTTTACAGAACACAGGGATCCTTTCAGATCAGTGCCCACCCATGAGGAGCTCACAGATTCATAAATTCGGATTGTGAGTGAAAGCCATGCAGTGTATGCTCCTGAGTACCCGTATCCAGCCAACCTGGGTCTGGTATACTATACAGTTTCTCCATGATCATCATTTATTGGCAACAGATTCTGTAGTCCTTTACAGAGTACACTCCACCTATCAGATCAGTCCCCACCCCAGAGGAGCTCACAGCATTGTTTTCATAGGTTAAGGGTAGGAGGCACGCTACCTATAACCAGCCAACCTCTGTATTGTACACTACGCATGTTCTCCACTGTTATCTTACAGTGCCATCAAATTCTGTAGGCTTTTACAGAGTAAAAGGTGATCGGGGTGCCGGGGTGATCAGGGGGTGCTGAGGTGATCAGAGGTGCTGAGGTGATCAGGGGGTGCTGAGGTGATCAGGGGTGTCGGGGTTATCAGGGGTACTGGGGTGATCAGGGGTGCTGGGGTTATCAGGGATGTTGGGCTGATCATGGGTGCGGGGGTGATCAGGGGTACTGAGATGATCATGGATACCGGGGTGATCAGGAATACCGGGGTGATCAGGGGTAATGGGGTGATCAGGGATGTCAGGATGATCATGGGAGCCGGGGTGATCAGGGGTACTGGGATGATCATGGATACCGGGGTGATCAGGAATACCGGGAAGATCAGGGGTAATGGGGTGATCAGGGATGTCAGGATGATCATGGGTGCCGGGGTGATCAGGGGTACTGGGATGATCATGGATACCGGGGTGATCAGGGGTACTGGGGTGATCAGGGTTACTGGGGTGATCAGGGGTACCGGAGTGATCGGGGGTGTCGAGGTGATCAGGGGTACCAGGGTGATCAGGGGTACTGGGATGATCATGGGTGCTGAGGTGATCAGGGGTACCGGGGTGATCAGGGGTGCTGAGGTGATCAGGGATGTCGGGATGATCATGGGTGCCGGGGTGATCAGGTGTACTGGGATGATCAGGGGGACTGGGGTGATCAGGGGTACCAGGGTGATCAGGGGGACTGGGGTGATCAGGGGGACTGGGGTGATCAGGGGGACTAGAGTGGTCAGGGTGGTGAGGTGATCAGAGGTACCAGGGTGATCAGGGGGACCGGGGTGATCAGGGGGACTGAGGTGATCAGGGGGAATGGAGTGGTCAGGGGTACTGAGGTGATCAGGGGTACCAGGGTGATCAGGGGGACCGGGGTGATCAGGGGACTGGGGTGATCAGGGGGACTGGAGTGGTCAGGGGGACTGGAGTGGTCAGGGGTGCTGAGCTGATCAGGGGTACCAGGGTGATCAGGGGGACCGGGGTGATCAGGGGGACTGAGGTGATCAGGGGGACTGGGGTTATCAGGGGTACCAGGGTGATCAAGGGGACTGGGGTGATCAGGGGGAATGGAGTGGTCAGGGGTACTGAGGTGATCAGGGGTACCAGGGTGATCAGGGGGACCGGGGTGATCAGGGGGACCGGGGTGATCAGGGGACTGGGGTGATCAGGGGGACTGGAGTGGTCAGGGGGACTGGAGTGGTCAGGGGTGCTGAGGTGATCAGGGGTGCCGGGGTGATCAGGGGGACCGGGGTGATCAGGGGGACCGGGATGATCAGGGGGACTGGGGTGATCAGGGGGACTGGGGTGATCAGGGGGACTGGGGTGATCAGGGGAACCGGGGTGATCAGGGGGACCGGGGTGATCAGGGGTTCCGGGGTGATCAGGGGTTCCGGGGTGATCAGGGAATTCTGTTGAGGACTGGACTTGATTAGTATTTCTAGGGCTGCAATCTCCTGAGACACATCACCCAGGTGTAAGGATCAACCAATAGGCAACATGGCCAGAGGCCCCTCCCCCAGACTCGTGTCATACTCATCCTCCAGACTCACCATTGTTCTCATTCTTAATAGGGAAACACAGGATATTTCGGGTCCTGAAGCCGGTGCTGTCATCCACACCGCGGTAGAAGAGAGGATGGGAATAGGCATCTTTGATGTTGAGGATCTGCCCGGTGGTGGCCACATGTCCTGCGATCCCCTGATCTGCCGGGATCCGGATCTCGTAGCTCTGGAAGGGAAATACAGAACCTGAAACCTGTGATAGAGATCGGCTGCTGCAGGGGAGAGGAGGGATCACCGGCCATTCACAGCCATTGCTGAGCACTCCCTTACACAGGGAAGCCACAACGGCAGGATCATGTGACCACAATGGAGCAGATTAAAAAAAGGTATTTACAACCAATCCATCCATCCATCCAATCCATCCGTCCATCCATTCCATCCATCCATCCAATCCATCCGTCCATCCATCCAGTCCATCCAATCCATCCATCCATCTATCCATCCATCCAATCCATCCAGTCCATCCATCCAATCCATCCATCCATCCATCTATGCAATCCATCCAATCCATCCGTCCAATCCATCCATCCAATCCATTCATCCAATCCATCCATCCATCCAATCCATCCGTCCAATCCATCCATCCGTCCAATCCATCCATCCAATCCCCTATTCTCCTCTCACCTCATCATCTACGACTCCTCCATCGAACACTTTGGCTACCAGTTCATGAGTGTTTCTCTCCAGCAGGAACACCGAGCATCTGTGGATAAGAGGACATGGCGGTGAGTTCCCAGGTCTGTAAGCCCGCTGTGCCCATTATGAGGGGTTCCCACCATCCCTGTGCTGAGTTCCCGGGTCTGTACACCCACTGTGCCTGTTATGAGGGGTTCCCACCATCCCTGTGCTGAGTTCCCGGGTCTGTACCCCCCACTGTGCCCATTATGAGGGGTTCCCACCATCCCTGTGCCGAGTTCCCGGGTCTGTACAACCACTGTGCCCATTATGAGGGGTTCCCACCATCCCTGTGCCGAGTTCCCAGGTCTGTAAGCCCGCTGTGCCCATTATGAGGGGTTCCCACCATCCCTGTGCTGAGTTCCCGGGTCTGTACACCCGCTGTGCCTGTTATGAGGGGTTCCCACCATCCCTGTGCTGACTTCCCGAGTCTGTACACCTGCTGTGCCCGTTATGAGGGGTTCCCACCATCCCTGTGATGTACTGGAGAATGTCTCAAGAGCTGATATATCCCTGGGGCTGATGCTGTGTCTATGGAACATCTGCCTGTGTATGGGGAGAGGGCGGGACGTACATCTCTGCGTTGCTGAGGTTCCTGGCTTCTGTGATGATCTCCTGGAGCAGGACAGACACATCATCTGTGGAGAGAGCGGAGACCCCAAATTCAGAAGGATTTCTCTACAGAACAATTTTTAAAAAAACAATAAAAGGGGATCTCCCCACAACAGGGCCACATGTGACTGCAGTGCCCCGTAAGTCATTCAGCAGAGATTGCGCCACCAAATGAGCAGATATGGATATGTTAGCAGCACTGCGAGGAGCTGGGGGCAACCTTTTCTCCAGTATATGAAGGCTAAAAAGGGACAGAATCTGGAAAAAAACTCATTTTTACAGTCTGTGTCCCTCCTGGGAACATTTCCCGTTCCAGTAACCCCGCCCCTGAGGAGTATTACAGGAGGTTAACCATTGGCAGAGTCCATGTAATCTCTTCTCAGAAGTGTGGAGGATCGGTGCCATGTGTGGAAAGATAGGTTGGCCCAAATCGAGGGACCTTCCTGGATGGTGCAAACGATGGCAGATGATGACTGGCCCCGGGCAGGACTAATTGCATTGGGGTTTTTTGCTCAAAGTGGACCTGTCACTGTGAACAAGGTTTCTCATCCAAGGTTCCATGAAACCCTAGGGTTCCTCTAGAGCAGGGTTTCTCAACCAGGGTTCCATGAAACGCTAGGGTTCCTCTAGAGATGGGTTCTTCAACCAATGTTCCATGAAACACTAGGGTTCCTCTACAGCAGGGTTTCTCAACCAGGGTTCCATGAAACGCTAGGGTTCCTCTAGAGCAGGGTTTCTCAACCAGGGTTCCATGAAACGCTAGGGTTCCTCTAGAGATGGTTTTTTCAACCAAGGTTCCATGAAACACTAGGGTTCCTCTAGAGCAGGGTTTCTCAACCAGGGTTCCATGAAACCCCAAGGTTCCTCTAAAGATGGGTTTTTCAGCCAATGTTCCATGAAACCCTAAGGTTCCTCTAGAGATGGGTTTTTCAACCAATGTTCCATGAAACACTAGGGTTCCTCTAGAGCAGGGTTTTTCAACCAAGGTTCCATGAAACCCTAGGGTTCCTCCAGAGCAGGGTTTCTTAACCAGGGTTCTATGGAAGCCTGAGGTTCCTCTAGAGCAGAGTTTCTCAACCAGGGTTCCATGAAACACTAGGGTTTATCTATAGATGTGTTTTTCAACCAAGGTTCCATGAAACCCTAAGGTTTCTCTAGAGCAGGGTTTCTTAACCAGGGTTCCATGAAACACTAGGGTTTATCTATAGATGTGTTTTTCATTCAAGGTTCCATGAAACCCTAGGGTTCCTCTAGAGCAGGGTTTCTCAACCAGGGTTCCATGAAACACTAGGGTTCCTCTATAAATGTGTTTTTCAACCAATGTTCCATGAAACACTAGGGTTCCTCTAGAGATGGGTTTTTCAACCAATGTTCCATGAAACACTAGGGTTCCTCTAGAGATGGGTTTCTTAACCAGGGTTCCATGAAACACTAGGGTTCCTCCAGAGCAGGGTTTCTCAACCAGGGTTCTATGGAAGCTCGAGGTTCCTCTAGAGCAGAATTTCTCAACCAGGGTTCCATGAAACACTAGGGTTCCTCTAGAGCAGGGTTTCTCAACCAGGGTTCCATGAAACACTAGGGTTCCTCTAGAGATGGGTTTTTCAACCAACGTTCCATGAAACACTAGGGTTCCTCTAGAGATGGGTTTTTCAACCAATGTTCCATGAAACACTAGGGCTCCTCTAGAGATGGGCATTTCAACCAATGTTCCATGAAATCCTAGGGTTCCTCTAGAGCAGGGATTCTTAACCAGGGTTCCATGAAACACTAGGGTTCCCCTAGAGATTGGTTTTTCAACCAGGGTTCCATGAAACCCTAGGGTTCCTCTAGAGCAGGGTTTCTCAACCAGGGTTCCATGAAACACTAGGGTTCCCCTAGAGATGGGTTTTTCAACCAGGGTTCCATGAAACCCTAGGGTTCCTCTAGAGCAGGGTTTCTTAACCAGGGTTCCATGAAACCCTAGGGTTCCTCCAGAGCAAGGTTTCTTAACCAGGGTTCTATGGAAGCCTGAGGTTCCTCTAGAGCAAAGTTTCTCAACCAGGGTTGCCAGGGGTTTCTTGAGCAATTAGCATTTTCTGACTCTCAGGTAAGTTCCCACTGACACCATTGATCTTTTTAGCTATCTATAAGGGGGTAATTCTTCCCAATGGCCACAAGTGTAAGAAGCATTCTTCCCAAAAAATAGAAAATTTAGCAGGTGTTGTCTGAGAGAGGAAAGTTATTTCAAGGGTTCCTCTGTGTTGAAAAGGTAAAGAAAGGCTGCTCAAGAGGTTGCTAAGGGTTCCTTGAGCTGCGACCGATCGATCTCCCATTTGTTGGTGCCTGCATAGTTTCAGGACCAACGCTACTTGGCAAATCCAGCAGCATGACACCAATGATCTTTTTTACTTGCCTGGAAGGGTAGCATTCTAACCACCACTAAGGTTTTATTCTTCCTACTGGAATTTTTCCCATTGCTGCATATGAATTGATTTCAGTACGGGTTCTCCAAGACTTGAAAATTATTTAAGGGTTCCTCTGGGGTAAAAAGGTTTGAGAAAGGCTGCTTTGGACTATAGCGCCCCTTTTTTTTAAACATTCATCCCTTTACCTACCATCTTCATATCACCCTCACTCCTGCCCTCTCCCTACTCATCAGCTCTTTCAGCACAGTTTAGGTCCTATTAATCTACCCTCTGAAATGCCCACCCTGTCTGTAACACGCTCACTTCTGTCCATGATCTTCTTATCTTCAACTCTCCTAACCTACTTGCTATTAATGAAACCCGGAATGTGCCTCTACCTCTCCAGCTGCCCTGTCCCATAGTGACCTCCACTGGACTCACCACGACCTAGTAGATGAAAGGGAGGTTGCTTTGGACACTTTCTATCCTGAAAAGGCACCTTTCACGTTCTCCTTACACCTCCATCTTTGCCTTTCTCGTGTTTGAAGCTCCCTGTATTCCTCTCTTTTCTCTGATTTCTCTGAGGATTGGCCTCCTGGACCGGCTTCATGCTGCCTTCGATGACTTCTATGCCTGGCAACCGTGCTTTCTCACCTCTGAAACACCCACTATAATTCATGGTGACTTCAATATCCTTGTTAATTCTAACATCCCAAAGACCTTTCAAATCCTCAAGCTAATGTCATTATTTGACCTAACACAAGGGGCACCCTTCTACTCATTCTGATCTCTCTTTCCCTTCTAAAAGTTGACTTACTAGCTGCTGAAGCCATACAAATATAGTTGACCACCTGCTCTTCCCCAAAAAACTCCACTCCCTAGGCTTGCTTGACTCCGCTCTTTCCTGATTTTCCTCTTATCTCAGAACACCTTCAGTGTCACCTACAACTCTATCTCCTCCTCTCTTCTTCCTATTTCTATAGCAGTCCCCAGGGCTCTGTCCTCGGCACTCCTCTATTCGCAATCCCACCTCCCTGGTAGAGTTGATCATCTCTTATGGTCTCCAGTGGTTCTATATTTAGGCTGTACCTTTACTATAGAAAATTGACTCTGGATGGACATTTGGATAAATGGCTCTATATTTAGGATGTGTCCAGTCTATAAACCAGAGGCTCTGGGTGTACAGTTGGATAAATGGTTCTATATTTAGGATGTATCCGGTCTATAAACCAGAGGCTCTGGGTGTACAGTTGGATAAATGGTTCTATATTTAGGATGTATCCGGTCTATAAACCAGAGGCTCTGGATGGACAGTTGGATAAATGGCTCTATATTTAGGATGTATCCGGTCTATAGACCAGAGGCTCTGGGTGTACAGTTGGATAAATGGCTCTATATTTAGGATGTATCCGGTCTACAGACCAGAGGCTCTGGATGTACAGTTGGATAAATGGCTCTATATTCAGGATGTATCCGGTCTATAAACCAGAGGCTCTGGGTGTACAGTTGGATAAATGGCTCTATATTTAGGACGTATCCGGTCTACAGACCAGAGGCTCTGGCTGTACAGTTGGATAAATGGCTCTATATTCAGGATGTATCCGGTCTATAAACCAGAGGCTCTAGGTGTACAGTTGGATAAATGGTTCTATATTTAGGACGTATCCGGTCTATAAACCAGAGGCTCTGGGTGTACAGTTGGATAAATGTCTCTATATTTAGGACGTATCCGGTCTATGAACCAGAGGCTCTGGGTGTACAGTTGGATAAATGGCTCTATATTTAGGATGTATCCGGTCTATGAACCAGAGGCTCTGGGTGTACAGTTGGATAAATGGCTCTATATTTAGGATGTATCCGGTCTATGAACCAGAGGCTCTGGGTGTACAGTTGGATAAATGGCTCTATATTTAGGACGTATCCGGTCTATAAACCAGAGGCTCTGGGTGTACAGTTGGATAAATGGCTCTATATTTAGGACGTATCCGGTCTACAGACCAGAGGCTCTGGATGGACACTTGGAGTACGCCCTTTCATAGCTCTAACATATGCGATATCACACCACATTATTTTTCTTACTTAAAGCGGTGGCGTCTCAGTTACAAGGAGCATCAATTCCCTCTTGTCTGCTAAGTGTTCAGTAATAGCTGATATTTGGCTTCCGAAGAAGGAACATTTAATCACTCGTAAAGGTTATTAAAATGTCACCCCGCCACGTTATGACAGGCAGCATTTAATCCACTGATAAAGCGGTTTACAGCGCCGACCGGGAGCGCCATGTCTCCATTACCAGGTGCCTCCCTGATAATTTCAGCTCGGAGTAATTTGTCTGCTTTCATGTTCCCAAATTCATATTTGTGATGGATTCTCGCCTCATTCGAAGGTAAGAGCGTGACGCCGCCACCGATAATTCATTTTAATTATTTTTCGTACATCAGCGGAGAAACACAAAGTAGCCGTCAGCTAGGAGCAGCAGACTGAGGTCTGAGCTACGAGGGAAGGAGAACACGTGAGCCTGTGATTCATACCACCAGAATACATCTAATAAACCTGTAATTTCTTGATACAATGTATCCCTCACCATTTATGAATTGCTGCATGGACGGAGATCAAATTTTGGGATGAAATTAAGGATGGATGGATGAGTGAGTGGATGAATGGATGAATAGGTGGGTGGAGGAATTGGTGGATGGATGGAGGAGTAGGTGGGTAGATGATGGATGGATGGGAGGGTGGATGGGTAGGTGGGTCGAAGATGGATGAGTGAATGGATGAATAGGTGGGTGGATGGAGGGATGAGTAGGTGGGTGGATGATGGATGGATGGGAGGGTGGATGGATAGGTGGGTCGAAGATGGATGAGTGAATGGATGAATAGGTGTTTGGATGGAGGGATGAGTAGGTGGGTGGATGATGGATGGATGGGAGGGTGGACAAATGGATGGGTGGGTGGATGGATGAATGGATGAATAGGTGGGTGGATGGATGGATGAATAGGTGGGTGGTTGATGGATGGATGGGAGGGTGGATGGGTAGGTGGGTCGATGATGGATGGGTGGGTGGATGGACGAATGGATGGATAAATGAATGGATGAATTGGTGGGTGGATGGATGGGTAGGAGGGTGGATGGATGGGTGGGTGGGTATATGGATGGATAGTTGGGTGGATGGGTTCTGTGTACTGGTGGAGGAGGTGACATTTTTGCTGATGTTATCCCTTTGGCCACATGTATCCGTAAATGAATTCATAATGTGGTGGTGAATAAATCGAGGCGTGCAATTCAAACCGAGCACACGATGAGGTATGTGAGTGGAGATGGCCTTCGGTGAAAACTATATCCACAAACCATCAGAAGACAGAGGGAGAAAGAAAACCGAAAGCAGGTCAAAATGGAAACTTTTCCTGTAATGCTGAATTTGGATCCACCCTCTCTTGCTCAATGGTGACCCTTAAATATGATGGAGAGCCTTGCTGGCCAATTACGAGGCTCAGGATTGTCACACTAAGTTCACTCATCTGTGCACCTTCTATCTGTGGACCACAGTTGTCTCAGGACAGAAGGTGACTTTCGGGAGATGTCCTTTCTCTTTTATGTTGGGTCTCCAAGAAGTTAAGGCCCCACAAAAAAAACTCATAGGGGGTTTCAATCATGCCTTACTCTATCCAAAACAAAAGTCTGGGCTCTAGATATCCCTTGATTACATTTCAGGCTGTTAGGTTTGCCCAAGCTTGTGATATATTTACCTTAAGACCAAACAAACTAATTGGTGGATACGACTGGTAGAAGGAAGTTTCTCCAGTAGATAGTCGGACCAACCCACTAAGCAGAAGATAAGTGAAAATAGGGCAGGCCAAACTGTATGCTTCTCCTTCAAGTAGTTGAAGGAATTTGGACCTCATATATGGAGAACATGGAGAGGCTCCTCGGGGGCTGTACCAGGCATATCCATCTGGAAGGAGCCCCCCAGGATAAGAACACACAGGTTGACATCTTCTATCCAGGCCTGGAAATGACCAGAAGGACACTACTGATGAAGACCACACAAATGACCAAAATCACTCACGATCCAAGAGCAGTGGGATCACTTTGTGAAATCTACATGGTCATACATGACCAAAGATGGCTTTGTCCTTCTGGAGAGAAAAGCAGATGAAGGCATTTTTCTTTATGAAGTTTCCTTAATGAACACAAAGAGCGACTGGAACTGATCGCTCACTGTGTTCATTCATAACTGAAGCGTAGAAAACTGTTTTTTTTGGTTGTGGGGGGGGGGACAAGGCCTGTCGGGTTAGCTGTATGGGGCCCCATGGTTTCTAACAGCAGCCTTGTCTACGAGGAACAAAATAGCTAAGCATACAAAGACAATGCAAAGGACGCAGTGGGCGGCCGGGAGGTGTAGGGAATGCATGGTGAGACCACGGTGATTGCCTAAATCAGGTGTTTTCATAGCAGAGGAACCGTGTCATTTCCACCCCATGACCAGGCTATTTCTTTGTACCATCTACTCCAGATGCTGAGGATTTCAATCACCATACGAAGATGAGAAGAAGAGGAACTCACCCAAGTGTGTGAAGAGATTTTTGGCAACTTGCAAAAGGGCCTGTGAAGGGAAAAAAAAAAGAAGAAAAGAGTTAATTTTATTGAGGATTTAAAAAGGTCATGTACATTTTTATCTCCGTGGTGGACTCCATAACCCGACACACATTACCCGTCCCATAGCGTGCACTTAAGAAGGGTGAATGGGCCCTCAAAGCAGACCTTCACTTCCCGGATCATCTGAAGCTCTGTGCACGGCTGCTACTGTGGCAGCACCCAAATATTGCAGAGTTCCCCTTTAAACGTTAACATTTCTAACAGTATCTGCTTGCAAAGCAAGGTTTTCAGCTCATTTCCCCCTCCCTTATTTCCTGTGAAGTAGTGTGTTTCACCCTTAAGCTAGCACCCTTATCTGTAGCTGGAATTCAAGGTTATATTCTGCAGAGTTTAGAAAGTCTTTTGAATGTATAGAAAGTGAAAGAGGAAAAATATGCACTGTGAAGTAATCATTGGTATATACGCTTGTAAGAAGTGGATACAACTCACTCGGCTTTACAGGCATGTGCCTGACTGGGTCAAACAGAGCTGTTTTAATAAATCACTTGTTTTCCTCAAGGTCCATGTTCGGAGTTTCCTGGTTTTCCAAAATTGCTACTACACTACCCTCTGCAATATCAATCTGCACTTTTATTTTTTACAACATAGGTCTGGCCCCTGGCCTAGGCAAAATTGACATTGATGTGTGTTGCCCTTCCAAGTGCTCCTTGCAGCAAATAGTTATAGGTTGGTGTGGTTACCATTTGTTTGCATAGTTGATGAATGGTGCAGGGATGCACTTGATGCCTTCAGCTGCCATTGGGCTCTTGCTGGGTGTCCCGTGCTCCCCTGTACCTTTAAGGAGGAGTGGGATCCCTCCAGGCATACCTGCCCCTAATCTATCCACTGCTATATGTGCTCCTACTTCCAGGGCCATGGATAAGGGGGTACCACCGGTCCTCCTGTATGGGGCCCAGGCCAGAAGGGGGGCCCAGGCAGCTGGGAAAATCGGATGTGTGTAGGGAGGGTGATCCCCTGTATGGCTCTCTTGCAGCAGCTGAAAACTGACTTCTTCTCCTCTCCTTCCCGATAGCATTCAGCTGCTGCAGAGAGAGAGAGAGACATCAGGGGGTCAGTTCCAGTAATTGCCCCCCTGCCGCATCCATCACCTCCCTGTGCACCATACATTGTTGCCCAAACCCCTCTGTGTGCCCACCCCTGCAGTGCTCCTTGGTTCCCTCCTCTCCTTCCCACCAGTAACTGCAAGCACACAATAGGATCCTTCAGGATGATGAATACAGCCAGTGATTGGTACCTATTACTCACTGTGTTCATTCATAACTGAAGCATAGTAAACTGTTTTTTTTTTGGGGGGGTGGGGCTCTCAGGTTTGCCGTATGGGGCCCCATGGTTTCTAACAGCAGCCCTGCCTACTTCGGAGACTTGGGATGGTCTCCATTTGATTGTATTGGAATTGATATGTGCCTGCTGCCTCAGCCTCCTGGGATTTCATCTCGCATATCCCAGGATGCCGCAGGAGCAGGGAGTGCCGGAGATGTGGTCACCATCCGAGGAAGTGGTAGCGGCTTCCAATGACTGAGAAGGACCAAGATGGCAGCACGGGACTTTGGCTGCTGCACCTGAGCTGCAGATTACAGCAGGACAACGCTTGATCCACTGGGCAAGCGAGAATCTAAATCGAGGAAAACGCTGAATGACAGGTAAGTGTACCTAACGAAAAAGTGCACCTAACCTTTGTGTCTCCTTCCTCTGAAGGAACCTAACCCACCACCCCCCACCCAGCGGTGTATTTAGGTTTTGTGCTTGTGCACAAAAATTGGAGCCCCCCGCCGCAGAAAGAGCCTGACATTGACCATGAACACCCCTGCCCTCCACTACCACTGCCCCCCACACACCAGACACCATCCCCCATGGTGAGAGAGAGGAAGACACTCACCTTCACAGCTCCGGACATCCCCAGGAATGAGAATCAGGCTGTGCCTACACCATCATGAAACCCGCAGCCGCCCCCTGAATCCACCAGGTCCCCATGTCGCGTGTGTCCCTTCTTCATCCCTTCTTCCAAGGGGCAGTGCTGCCCCCCCCCCCCCCCCGAAAAATGCCGCCCTATGCAAATGCCTTGTGGCAAATACACCCCTGGCCCCACCCCCACCTTGATCAAATGTAGCAGTTCCTCTGTTTTGGCTCCTCAAGTCTTTGCTGTCCTGGTCACATCTGTGCAATTTAGCCTCATAGACTTCTATAGGGACCGAGGCCATAGATGGCCCCATAGAAGTGTATGGGGTTGGAGGAACAGGAAGTGATTCTATGGGCAGGACCTCCAGCTAAGAAGCTTTGAAACATATTCACAATATTCACAAAAAAAATTTGTTTCACCTAACAATACCTCTATACAGTGAGGCACCGTGCAAAACATGCTGAAAAATACATGTCAAACTGATATACACTATATTGCCAAAGGTACTGGGACCCCTCCCCCAAATCATGTGATTCAGGTGTTCCAATCTCCTCCCAATCATGTGATTCAGGTGTTACAATCTCCTCCCAATCATGTGATTCAGGTGTTCCAATCCCCTCCCAATCATGTGATTCAGGTGTTCCAATCCCCTCCATATCATGTGATTCAGGTGTTCCAATCCCCTCCATATCATGTGATTCAGGTGTTCCAATCCCCTCCATGGACACAGGTGTATACAATCAAGCCCCTAGACATGCAGACTGCTTCTACAAACATTGGTGAAAGAATGGGTCGCTCTCAGGAGCTCAGTGACTCCAAGCGTGGTCCCGTGATAGGTGGTCACCTGTGCAATAAGTCCATCCGTGACATTTCCTGGCTACTAAATATTCCACGCTCAACTGTTAGTGGGATTATAACAAAGTGGAAGCAACTGGGAACAACATCCACTCAACCACCAAGTGGTAGGCCACGTCACATGACAGGGCGGGGTCAGCGCATGCTGAAGCGCACAGTGCGCAGAAGTCGCCAACTGTCTGCAGAGTCAATAGCTAAAGACCTCCAAACTTGGTGTGGCCTTCAGATGAGCCCAATAACAGTGCGTAGAGAGCTTCATGGAATGGGTTTCCATGGCCGAGCAGCTGCATCCAAGCCTTCCATCACCAAGTGCAATGCAAAGCGTTGGATGCCGTGGTGTAAAGCACGCCACCACTGGACTCTAGAGGAGTGGAGACATGTTCTCTGGAGTGACCAATCACGCTTCTCTGTCTGGCAATCCGATGGACGTGTCTTGGTTTGGCTGTTGCCAGGAGAACGGTACTTGCCTGACTGCATTGAACTAAGTGTAAAGTTTGGTGGAGGGGGGATTATGGTGTGGGGGTGTTTTTCAGGGGTTGGGCTTGGCCCCCTATTTCCAGTGAAGGGAACTCTTAAGGCGACATTTTGGACAATTTCATGCTCCCAACTTTGTCGGAAGAGTTTGGGGATGGCCCCTTCCTGTTCCAACATGACTGCCCACCAGTGCACAAAGCAAGGTCCATAAAGACATGGAGGAGCCAGTTTGGGGTGGAGGAACTTGACTGTCCTGCACAGAGTCCTGACCTCAACCCCATAGAACACCTTTGGGATGAATTAGAGTGGAGACTGCGAGCCAGGCCTCCTCCCCCGACATCAGTGCCTGACCTGACAAATGTGCTTCTGGAAGAATGGTCCAACCTTCCCATAGACACCCTCCTAAACCTTGTGGACGGCCTTCCCAGAAGAGTTGAAGCTGTTATAGCTGCAAAGGGCGGGGCCAACTCAATATTGAACCCTACGGACTAAGACTGGGGGGCCATTAAAGGTCATGTGTGTGTAAAGGGCGGGGCCAACTCAATATTGAACCCTACGGACCAAGACTGGGGGCCATTAAAGGTCATGTTCGTGGAAAGGGCGGTGGCCCAATACTGCGGGCAATCTAGTTTCCCATTGAATCTGTAGCACAACAAAACATACTACAGTACAGAAACCCTAGTCAGATTGCAGGGGATGCCTGTTATGTGAACCCACGCTCTCTGCAGACTTCATCAGAGGGGGCCCAGCTCTAGAGAATCCTAAGTACTGCCACCTGCTGCTTGCAGGAATACTTATTTGTTTCAGAAATCTGTGGCTGGTTGCAGATTTAAGTAGGAAAGGTCACTTTTTATTAAGGAAGCAAGTCAAGTAACAATCCTACACTTTGTATCATTTTTTGAACATTCCTGTAGGTGCCGTCTATTACATTGTATCATTTGGATTCCCATCTGTCACATTGCATCATGTGGACGCCATCCCTTACATTGTATTGCTGTGCTATGGCATTTCCACCGCTAGGGGGAGCTGTGGCTCCAGGTTGATCCCGCGCGGGGAGGCCCTGTATCCTTTGGCATCTCCTGTGGCGCTTCCAGCCACCTGCAGCCTCCCAGCCACAATCTGTGCTGCTGATTTCCAACCATCTGATCCAACAATCCTCATTCCTGGCGTCCTCCCTGGAGGCTTTTTAGCCTGAGGCCTGGCGTAGCCACAAGGCTCGCAGACTGCGATCGCCAGATTGATGGTGACATTGCGCTGAGACAGCGGTATTACTGCCTGTAGCAGTCAAGTACATAATACGAAGAAGGGACTAAACTGCCTGCAAGTGTGGTGCACCTCACTTTGCCGCTCGGTGCTGCAAGAACCATATTAATTAAAGGGGAACTCCGGACTGAAACCCTTAAAATGGGCAACACGGCTAAATACATCCGTGATGAATCCATGTAAAGACTAAATCTGTTCAGGCCGTATAGTCACAAGGGTGTTAGGCCCCTCTCATACGAGCGGACTGATGGGGTCCGCCTGTCCATTTTTCAGACTGACTCGATTGGTCCATCCATAGACTTCTATGGACCGGCGGGTGTCAGTGGACAAAAGTCCGCTGGCACCCGCCGGTATCCGATCCAATCCTGTACTGCAAAAACAGACGGATAGATGGTGACCATCCGGGATGGTGGCTAGCTGGCATTAGGCATTCATAGGGACACATAATTCTGGAATATGCGACCCTTCCTCCTTCACAGCAGGTAATAGTGAGGCTACTTCAGGAGATGTTAGTTCTCTTTCTTACCAGCCGGGTGCTGATGGTTGCGGATTGTTGGGGGCTCATCCGGGATGGTGGCTAGCTAGCATTAAGCAGTCATGGGGACACATAATTCATTTCGGTACATGCGACCCTTCCTCCTTCACAGCAGGTAATAGTGAGGCTGTTTCAGGAGATGTTAGTTCTCTTTCTTACTAGCCAGGTGCTGGTGGTTGCGTACTGTTGGGGGCTCATCCGGGATGGTGGCTAGCTAGCATTAGGCAGTCATAGGGACACATAATTCTGGAATATGCGACTCTTCCTCCTTCAGAGCAGGTAATCATGAGGCTGTTTCAGGAGATGTTAGTTCTCCTTCTAACCATCCCGTTGCTGATGGTTCTGGATTGTTGGGGGCTCATCCGGGATGGTGGCTAGCTGGCATTAGGCATTCATGGGGACACATAATTCTGGAATATGCGACCCTTCCTCCTTCAGAGCAGGTAATAATGAGGCTGTTTCAGGAGATGTTAGTTCTTTCTTACCATCCGGTTGCTGATGGTTGCGGATTGTTGGGGGCTCATCCGGGATGGTGGCTAGCTAGCATTAGGCAGTCATGGGGACACATAATTCATTTCGGTATATGCGACCCTTCCTCCTTCACAGCAGGTAATCGTGAGGCTGTTTCAGGAGATGTTAGTTCTCCTTCTTACCATCCGGTTGCTGACGGTTGCGAACTGTTGGGGGCTCATCCATGATGGTGGCTAGCTAGCATTAGGCATTCATGGGGACACATAATTCTGGAATATGCGACTCTTCCTCCTTCAGAGCTGGTAATTATGAGGCTGTTTCAGGAGATGTTAGTTCTTTCTTACCATCCGGTTGCTGATGGTTGCAGATTGTTGGGGGCTCATCCGGGATGGTGGCTAGCTAGCATTAGGCAGTCATGGGGACACAATTCATTTCGGTATATGCGACCCCCCCCCCCTCCTTCACAGCAGGTAATAATGAGTCTGTTTCAGGAGATGTTAGTTCTCCTTCTTACCATCCCGTTGCTGATGGTTGCGTATTGTTGGGGGCTCATCCGGGATGGTGGCTAGCTAGCATTAGGCAGTCATGGGGACACATAATTCTGGAATATGCGACCCTTCCTCCTTCAGAGCAGATAATAATGAGGCTGTTTCAGGAGATGTTAGTTCTCCTTCTTACCATCTCGTTGCTGATGGTTGCGGATTGTTGGGGGCTCATCTGGGATGGTGGCTAGCTAGCATTAGGCAGTCAATGGGGAAGCTTGATTCATTTTGGGGAGGCTACATACTGATGCTTCCTTGTGTCTAAATATCAGGCTCACAGTTATAGCAAACTAACATACTTTCTGGAATGTTTTACATATAAATGAACCAACTTAAATATCCTCCTATCAGCAGGCATTATAACATTTCTCCATGCTTGGAGCAATCCCTGGCTAATGTATGTGAAGGTCGGAGGCCACACTCCCCACTAGTCATATGAGGCACATTTGCCACAACGCTGCAACAAACAGCTCAGAATGTATACTGACTATCAGTACTGCGGAGTTCCCCTTTACATCCAGCTGAATAACCCTTGGTATGCCGGGCAGACAGCTGGCACCCGGCCCTCAGATTTTCCATAGAACGCAGCTGCTGCTCGCTCTTGCCATGATAATCAGCTGCCAGTCTTCTCCTCGTTAGTCTACAGCTCTACACTCTTTAATTAGCTCTCATTAATGTGTCCATTATAAATTCATTTCCACAATTCTGTTTTTTCCCCTCCTCCCTCTTACCTAGCACCTTGCAATCTCCAATCCTGCTGGGGGGGGGGGGTAAAAGGCTAAAAGGCGGGGTCACAGAAGTTAATTACGTACAGAGATTTATAATAATGTACAGCGGGCTGAGCAGTCTCCTATTTGTCTCATGTCGGCTCACACACAGAAAGGCAAATGGAAGCAACAAACCTTTCCTCCGCATTACGTGGTCATGTTGGTGGTGGGAGTGAGACCACGTGGGTGCCACTATGCCATAGTCTGCCCTATCTTTGGTCATTTGGGACACCATGGTGGCGGTGGTGGTGGGGGGGTGTTCTTTATGCCTAGAGGGGCTGAAATAAGCGAGTATTTTAACCAAGGTTGCATGCTCCCCCCCCACACCACATACAAATCAGGGTTAATAGCCCTGCATTGCAAATGAGGACACCAAGGGACCACCCAAAGATCAGAGAGAAGAGGGAAGCACCGGAGCCTGCTGGAGCAGTGGACAGGGTAGGTAGTCATTCCTGTTCCTCGACCCCATAGGCACCGCAAGTGTTTATTCCCCCTATACAAGTCTATGGGAATGGAAAAGCAACTTCAATCAGGTCAGGTACAGCTCAGAAGGAGGTCAAATCCAAGACACAGGAAATGCACCCCTTAAATAATTCGGAATGATCAGAAGCATTTTAGACTGACGTCAGAAACGGTCAACACTGGCAATTAGGGTTACAGGTTGGGTCAGTGTTAGGGTTACATGGAGGGTTATGTTAGGTAAGAGGAAGGGGTTAGTGTTAGGGTTAGAGGAAAGGTCAGTGTTAGGGTTACATGGAGGGTTATGTTAGGTAAGAGGAAGGGGTTAGTGTTAGGGTTAGAGGTTGGGTCAGTGTTAGGGTTACATGGAGGGTTATGTTAGGTAAGAGGAAGGGGTTAGTGTTAGGGTTAGAGGTTGGGTCAGTGTTAGGGTTACATGGAGGGTTATGTTAGGTAAGAGGAAGGGGTTAGTGTTAGGGTTACAGGTTGGGTCAGTGTTAGGGTTACACAGAGGGTTATGTTAGGTAAGAGGAAGGGGTTAGTGTTAGGGTTAGAGGTTGGGTCAGTGTTAGGGTTACATGGAGGGTTATGTTAGGTAAGAGGAAGGGGTTAGTGTTAGGGTTAGAGGTTGGGTCAGTGTTAGGGTTACATGGAGGGTTATGTTAGGTAAGAGGAAGGGGTTAGTGTTAGGGTTAGAGGTTGGGTCAGTGTTAGGGTTACACAGAGGGTTATATTAGGTAAGAGGAAGGGGTTAGTGTTAGGGTTACAGGTTGGGTCAGTGTTAGGGTTACACAGAGGGTTATATTAGGTAAGAGGAAGGGGTTAGTGTTAGGGTTAGAGGTTGGGTCAGTGTTAGGGTTACATGGAGGGTTATGTTAGGTAAGAGGAAGGGGTTAGTGTTAGGGTTAGAGGAAAGGTCAGTGTTAGGGTTACATGGAGGGTTATGTTAGGTAAGAGGAAGGGGTTAGTGTTAGGGTTAGAGGAAAGGTCAGTGTTAGGGTTACATGGAGGGTTATGTTAGGTAAGAGGAAGGGGTTAGTGTTAGGGTTACAGGTTGGGTCAGTGTTAGGGTTACACAGAGGGTTATGTTAGGTAAGAGGAAGGGGTTAGTGTTAGGGTTAGAGGTTGGGTCAGTGTTAGGGTTACACAGAGGGTTATATTAGGTAAGAGGAAGGGGTTAGTGTTAGGGTTAGAGGTTGGGTCAGTGTTAGGGTTACATGGAGGGTTATATTAGGTAAGAGGAAGGGGTTAGTGTTAGGGTTAGAGGTTGGGTCAGTGTTAGGGTTACATGGAGGGTTATGTTAGGTAAGAGGAAGGGGTTAGTGTTAGGGTTAGAGGTTGGGTCAGTGTTAGGGTTACATGGAGGGTTATGTTAGGTAAGAGGAAGGGGTTAGTGTTAGGGTTAGAGGTTGGGTCAGTGTTAGGGTTACATGGAGGGTTATGCTAGGGAAGAGGAAGGGGTTAGTGTTAGGGTTAGAGGAAAGGTCAGTGTTAGGGTTACATGGAGGGTTATGTTAGGGAAGAGGAAGGGGTTAATGTTAGGGTTAGAGGAAAGGTCAGTGTTAGGGTTACATGGAGGGTTATGTTAGGTAAGAGGAAGGGGTTAGTGTTAGGGTTAGAGGTTGGGTCAGTGTTAGGGTTACATGGAGGGTTATGTTAGGGTAGAGGAAGGGGTTAGTGTTAGGGTTACAGGTTGGGTCAGTGTTAGGGTTACATGGAGGGTTATGTTAGGGAAGAGGAAGGGGTTAATGTTAGGGTTAGAGGAAAGGTCAGTGTTAGGGTTACATGGAGGGTTATGTTAGGGAAGAGGAAGGGGTTAGTGTTAGGGTTAGAGGAAAGGTCAGTGTTAGGGTTACATGGAGGGTTATGTTAGGTAAGAGGAAGGGGTTAATGTTAGGGTTAGAGGAAAGGTCAGTGTTAGGGTTACATGGAGGGTTATGTTAGGGAAGAGGAAGGGGTTAATGTTAGGGTTAGAGGAAAGGTCAGTGTTAGGGTTACATGGAGGGTTATGTTAGGGAAGAGGAAGGGGTTAGTGTTAGGGTTACAGGTTGGGTCAGTGTTAGGGTTACATGGAGGGTTATGTTAGGGAAGAGGAAGGGGTTAATGTTAGGGTTAGAGGAAAGGTCAGTGTTAGGGTTAAAGGGAAGTCGAGTTACTGGAGGGGTTACTGCGAGGGTTACAGGTAAAGTTAGTTTTGGGGGTTACAGGAAGGGTAGTGTTGGGGTTAAAGAGATGGTGAGTTTTGGGGCTACGGGAAGGGTAGTTGTAGTTTTCCCATTCAAAGAACTCTGTGACACGTTCGAATTTTTTTAAAAATTGTGATGGCGAGTTCGTGGAAAAGATTCCTCGGCTCACTGTCACTAGAGGCAGCAGATCGGGAAGAGGCTGCAGCGGTGGGAACACGGGTGGAACATGTAGCATGTGAAGGTAGACTTATCCTTTAACCTGAGTGTTAGAGGGAGCGTTAGTGTTGGGGTGTCAAGGAGGGTTTAACTCTAGTGTTAGGTCTAAAGGGAAGTTGAGTTTTACAGGGAGGGGTTACTATGAGAGTTACAAGGAGGGTAGTGTTGGGGTTACAGGGAGAGTATCAAATGGGTTACAGGGAGGGTAGTGTTGGGGTTACAGAGAGGGTAGTGTTGGGGTTACAGGGAGGGTAGTGTTGGGGTTACGGGGACAGTAGTTTTGGGGTTACAGAGAGGGTTAGTGTTGGCGTTACAGGGAGGGTTAGTGTTGGGGTTACAGGGAGGGTAGTGTTGGGGTTACAGGGAGGGTAGTGTTGGGGTTACAGGGAGGGTAGTGTTGGGGTTACAGGGAGGGTAGTGTTGGGGTTACAGGGAGGGTAGTGTTGGGGTTACGGGGACAGTAGTTTTGGGGTTACAGGGAGGGTTAGTGTTGGCGTTACAGGGAGGGTTAGTGTTGGCGTTACAGGGAGGGTTAGTGTTGGGGTTACAGGGAGGGTAGTGTTGGGGTTACAGGGAGGGTTAGTGTTGGGGTTACAGGGAGGGTAGTGTTGGGGTTACAGGGAGAGTATCGAATGGGTTACAGGGAAGGTAGTGTTGGGGTTACAGAGAGGGTAGTGTTGGGGTTACGGGGACAGTAGTTTTGGGGTTACAGGGAGGGTTAGTGTTGGCGTTACAGGGAGGGTTGATGTTGGGGCTACAGGAAGGGTTAATATTGTGGTTACAGGAGGGTTAGTGTTGGGGTTAGAGGAAGGGTTAGTGTAAGAGTTACAGAGAGTTTGAGTGTTGGGGTTGCAGGAAAGCTTAGTATTGGGGTTACGGGGAGGGTTAGTGTTGGGGTTATAGTGGAGGTAAGTGTTGGGGTTATAGGAAGGGTTACTGTTGGGGTTACAGGGAGAGTTAGTTTTGGGGTTACAGGGAGGGTGTTAGAGTTACAGAGAGGGTTAATGTTGGGGGTTACAGGGAGGTCAGTGTTGGGGTTACAGGGAGGGTTGGTGTTATGGTTACAGGGAGGGTTAGTTTTGGGGTTACAGGGAGCATTAGTGTTGAGCTTACAGGGAGGGTCAGTGTTGAGCTTACAGGGAGGGTCAGTGTTGGGGTTACAGGGAGGGTCAGTGTTGGGGTTACAGGGAGGGTCAGTGTTGGGGTTACAGGGAGGGTCATTGTTGGGGTTACAGGGTGGGATAGTGTTGGAATTACAGGGAGGGTCACTGTTGGGGTTACAGGGAGCGTCAGCATTGGAGTTAACACCAGGAGTTTTCATTGCCTGTCTTCCTACGATTAAATTCCCAGAACACCGATCTACCCTCCAGAACACCGATCTCCCCGCCAGAACACAGATCTACCCTCCAGAACACCGATCTTCCCTCCAGAACACCGATCTTCCCTCCAGAACACCGATCTACCCTCTAGACCAACGCTCTTCCCTCCAGAACACCGATCTACCCTCTAGAACACCGATCTACCCTCCAGAACACCGATCTACCCTCCAGAACACAGATCTCCCCGCCAGAACACCGATCTACCCTCCAGAACACCGATCTACCCTCCAGAACACCGATCTTCCCTCGAGAACACCGATCTACCCTCCAGAACACCGATCTACCCTCCAGAACACCGATCTTCCCTCCAGAACACCGATCTACCCTCCAGAACACCGATCTTCCCTCCAGAACACCGATCTACCCTCTAGACCAACGCTCTTCCCTCCAGAACACCGATCTACCCTCTAGAATACCGATCTACCCTCCAGAACACAGATCTCCCCGCCAGAACACAGATCTCCCCGCCAGAACACAGATCTCCCCGCCAGAACACCGATCTACCCTCCAGAACACCGATCTACCCTCCAGAACACCGATCTTCCCTCCAGAACACCGATCTACCCTCTAGACCAACGCTCTTCCCTCCAGAACACCGATCTACCCTCTAGAATACCGATCTACCCTCCAGAACACAGATCTCCCCGCCAGAACACAGATCTCCCCGCCAGAACACAGATCTCCCCGCCAGAACACCGATCTACCCTCCAGAACACCGATCTACCCTCCAGAACACCGATCTTCCCTCCAGAACACCGATCTACCCTCCAGAACACCGATCTACCCTCTAGACCAACGCTCTTCCCTCCAGAACACCGATCTACCCTCTAGAACACCGATCTACCCTCCAGAACACCGATCTACCCTCTAGACCAACGCTCTTCCCTCCAGAACACCGATCTACCCTCCAGAATACCGATCTACCCTCCAGAACACCGATCTACCCTCTAGACCAACGCTCTTCCCTCCAGAACACCGATCTACCCTCCAGAATACCGATCTACCCTCCAGAACACCGATCTACCCTCCAGAACACCGATCTACCCTCTAGACCAACGCTCTACCCTCCAGATAAATGAGAACCGTGTCTCCTTTGCGCTTGTAAACTAGAAAACAAACCAAAGTGTCTATTAGGAGCTCCACACTTCCATCGTTATTCCTGTCACCGCCATCTGTCTTCTCCATCGTTATCTCCGCCAGTATCTGTGGTGTCATTATCTGGGTCTCTCCTCCGATGATCAAACCTCCGTCTCATCCCATAACTCCCCCAATTACTGTCCCACATGGCTCTCACCTAACACAACCCCCCCCACCCCCCCCCATTGCCCGCCTGTGAGGCATCGTCTAATTAATCCCACCACTTATTCCAGAGAAGAGACGCTTGAGAGTCTGCCGCTGTGTGAATCTGCAGGAACGTTGGGAGAGGCGGCTGGTGGTGATCCATATTCACGAGGCGTCGGGGAGATGATGGCTTATCAGTGTCTGGATGGGAAGGTTAAAGATACTTCTGGGTATACAGACTGTCATTTACGTCCTTTGCTCCTCTTCCGTGTTCGCGGTGATTCGTATTCCGCGTGCCGCTGATGTGTCTATCTGACTTTGGGCGGCGGTTGCGTCTTCAGCGTGGCGGCCGATTGTCGCGGAGGGGCCTCATACGGGATCGTGAGCCGCCTTCAGCTACTATCACCGTAACAAGATGGAGGGAGAAGCTGCGCACAGGAACGCTGGATCCATAAAGCTCTGTTCTAGGGATAGCAGAAATGCGCGTTTTTTTTTCTCGCTCTTCCTTAAAAAAAAAACGCGCTGAAACACTTGTGATGCCATTATTTCTCAATGGCACCCGAAACACAGGTAGCGGTTACGCTTTTCGCCGTGCTTTGTACACGTGACACAACACGAAAAAATGCTGATCGCAAAACGCGCTTGACTCAATACTGCGATTTGGTACGTGAGCTTCTTTCCATGTTTTCTGGAGAGGAGGGAGGCCCATTTAAAATGAACGGTGCCGTTCTAAAAACGCTAAAAAAAGGCGCTAAAAAAATGCGACGCTCAGGTGTGAATGGACCTATAGAAAAAAACAGCCCAGTCCTTTGATATCAACCAATCGGATACTTTTTTTTTGCAGCGGCGGAACGTAGTTCCAGCACCTCTAGCACCGCATGGCTTCCTGGAGGATCTATTGATGCTGGCTGCTAGGGAATCTATTGTCACTGGGGGGATCTGTTGTTGCAGTGGAGTTTATAGTCGTTGGTGATCTTTTGTTGCTGGGGGCGTCTTATGTTCTTAGGGGGTCAATTGCTACTGGGAGGGATCTATTGTTGAGGGAGAGGTCTATTGTTGCTGGCTTCTAGGAGATCTACTATATTGCCCCTGGTGAGGATCTATTGTTACTGGGGGGTCTATTGTTGTTGGGAGGTATTTTGTTGCAGGGGGTCTATTGTTGCTGGGTGTGGGGGGGGGCTTTTGTTTCTGTGGAATCTAATGTTGCTGGGGGATCAGAGTTTATAGTCGTTGGTGGGGATCTTTTGTTGCAGCGGAGTTTATAGTCACTGGTGGGGATCTTTTGTGGCTGGGGGGATCTTATGTTCTTAGGGGGTCAATTGCTACTGGGAGGAATCTATTGTTGTGGGAGGGGTCTATTGTTTATTATTATTATTATTATTGCTTCTAGGAGATCTACTATATTGTCCCTGATGAGGGTCTATTGTTACTGGAGAATCTATTGTTGTTGGGAGGTATTTTGTTGCAGGGGGTCTATTGTTGCCGGGTGGGGGGCTATTGTTTCTGTGGAATCTAATGTTGCTGGGGGGATCTGTTGATGCAATGGAGTTTATAGTCATTGGTGGGGACCTCTTGTTGCAGCAGAGTTTATAGTCCCTGGTGAGGATCTTTTGTGGCTGGGGGGATCTTATGTTCTTAGGGGGTCAATTGCTACTGGAAGGGATCTATTGTTGTGGGAGGGGTCTATTGTTTATTATTATTATTATTGCTTCTACTATATTTTCCCTGGTGAGGGTCTATTGTTACTGGGGGATCTTTTGTTGGTGGGAGGTATTTTGTTGCAGGGGGTCTATTGTTGCCGTGTGGGGGGCTATTGTTTCTGTGGAATCTAATGTTGCTGGTGGTCTATTGTTGGGGATCAATGGGCAAACCAAGTCTCACCTTCAGCTCTAGGTAGCTGAAATAGCTTCCTTCCTGTAATGGGGGGGATCAATGGGCAAACCAAGTCCCACCTTCAGCTCTAGGTAGCTGAAATAGCTTCCTTCCTGTAATGGGAAGGGGGGGGGGTCAATGGGCAAACCAAGTCCCACCTTCAGCTCTAGGTAGCTGAAATAGCTTCCTTCCTGTAATGGGGGGGATCAATGGGCAAACCAAGTCCCACCTTCAGCTCTACAGTAGAATAACATTGCCTCATCTCCCCAAGGATCCTGAAAAGGGGACCCCTATGACAACCTGCTCTCCCCCATGGGGAGGGGAGGGGCACAGCAGCTTTATCTTTCTTCCTTCCTGCTCTCTTCTCCCAGGGTCTACTGACCCTCCCCTTCCCTTGGCATTTCTAGGCGTTCCTGGGGGGGTTCAAAGGGGACCTACTCTGCCATACCTGCAAATAAACACCCTGCACCAAAAATACGTCTAATCCCCATACAAGGGTCCAAGGGTCTTACAGGTCCAATGTCTTCAGTACCAATAGCAGGTTCAATACATCTTGTCCAATTTAAGGCACTGAGAGATTGTATGCAAAAGTGTATCAATAGGCTGGTGTAGGAACTGGGGACGCAGCTGTTGTGGGGCCCTGCTTCAGCAAGGGCCCCGGCTGATTTGAATTCCATCCTTACTTTTTTCACCACGGTCATGTGACATCAGATCGGGGCACAAACCAAGCATGGGGCATATATAGAGAGGCATTCTTGAGCCCGAGTTTGTAACTTTGTTCAGCACCCCCTGGTGGAGCAGTCAGGTGGAGTCCAATGACCAGCAAAGGGGGCCCCAGTGACAAAGTTGTCCATACATCCCCTATCATGTAGTCACCCATACTTTGCTCGGTAGTGATTTTTTGCAGAAAAGTAGGTGAAGGCTAGCTGGAATAATCTGCAGCAGTTGCCCGATGCTTTGAACTGCTAATAGCCGAACCCGGCCACCTCTTCTGCCCTTGAGATGTTGTGAGAAGATCGATGTTCTGACACAGAGCTCTGCATATTAAGATCTGGGTTAATTACATGAAAATGAGCGCCATTCATCAGCGGATCAGCAGCTGTGTGAACGACTGACTCTCTCTCCCTCCTTCCACGAGCTGATGACCCGCCAACACTCAACTTGGCCAAATTTCTATTTGTGGTGGCCACCAAAGCCGGAAAAAAGACAAATGTCCATCGTGCTCAGCTGGTCATCTCCGACACCTTCTGGTCCAAAGGAAGGAAAAACAAAACCGCCCTGGGAAAACTACGACCACAAAAAAATTCCATTCTGACCCCAGAATTCAGTTGGATTAAGTAAGATAAACAGCCGTGTACGTAAAAGATTTACAAGTTCATTTGTCCAGCGTTCTCTGTGAGAGTTCCACGTCACGGAAAGCGGCCATCAGCCTTCCTGTGGGATAAAATCCCTCGGCATCTCTACGGGGATGGAGGAAGCAGCACACAATCGGGGTTCTTGCCCATAGCAACAAACTTTGATTGTCACAGAAAACTCAACAATTCTGATTGGCTCTTGAGGGCCACACCTCCAATTCTACACTGATATTCTTTCCTCTAGTTTGGATGCATCTGCCCCTCTAAATAGCTCTTAATGTTCTGAGAAAAGGTCTCATTTGGAGCGATAAATACGGGGGTAAGAGATAAGTGAAGGACAGATACGGGGGTAAGAGATAAGTGAAGGACAGAGGGATTCAGGTAGAAGTGATGGGTGGAGGACAGAGGGATTCAGGTAGAAGAGATGGGTGGAGGACAGAGGGATTCAGGTAGAAGTGATGGGTGGAGGACAGAGGGATTCAGGTAGTAGAGATGGGTGGAGGACAGAGGGATTCAGGTAGTAGAGATGGATGGAGGACGGAGGGATTCAGGTAGAAGAGATGGGTGGAGGACAGAGGGATTCAGGTAGAAGAGATGGGTGGAGGACAGAGGGATTCAGGTAGTAGAGATGGATGGAGGACGGAGGGATTCAGGTAGAAGAGATGGGTGGAGGACAGAGGGATTCAGGTATAAGAGATGGGTGGAGGACAGAGGGATTCAGGTACAAGAGATGGGTGGAGGACAGAAGGATTCAAGTAGAAGAGATGGGTGGAGGACAGAGGGATTCAGGTAGAAGAGATGGGTGGAGGACAGAGGGATTCAGGTAGAAGAGATGGGTGGAGGACAGAGGGATTCAGGTAGAAGAGATGGGTGGAGGACACTAGTGGTTATGAATCTATTACCAAAAATGGAAAAAAAAGATGAACCACCAACAACTCATATACAAAAGACATCTGTGCACACCAGAAGCTTGCAACAGGGGCCACCAATGACATGGGGAATGTCAAGAAGTCAAATGCTTGGAAAACGGATAGGCAGATAGATACAAGAGATGGGTGGAAGGCACAGGGATTGGGGTATAAGAGATGAGTGGAGGACAGATACGGGTGTAAGAGATGAGTGAAGGACAGATACGGGTGTAAGAGATGAGTGAAGGACAGATACGGGTGTAAGAGATGAATGGAGGACAGATACGGGGGTAAGAGATAAGTGAAGGACAGATACAGGTGTAAGAGATGAGTGAAGGACAGATACGGGGGTAAGAGATAAGTGAAGGACAGATACGGGGGTAAGAGATGAGTGAAGGACAGATACAGGGGTAAGAGATGAATGACGGACAGATACGGGGGTAAGAGATAAGTGAAGGACAGATACGGGGGTAGGAGATAAGTGAAGGACAGATACGGGGGTAACAGAAAAGTGAAGGACAGATACGGGGGTAAGAGAAAAGTGAAGGACAGATACGGGGGTAAGAGATGAGTGAAGGACATATATGGGGGTAAGAGATGAGTGAAGGACAGATATGGGTGCAAGATATGAGCGGAGGACAGAGGGATTCAGGTATAAGAGATGGGTGGAGGACAGAGGGATTCAGGTAGAAGAGATGGGTGGAGGACGGAGGGATTCAGGTAGAAGAGATGTGTGGAGGACAGAAGGATTCAGGTAGAAGAGATGGGTTGAGGATAGAGGGATTCAGGTAGAAGAGATGGGTGGAGGACAGAAGGATTCAGGTAGAAGAGATGGGTGAAGGACAGAGGGATTCATATAGAAGAAATGGGTGGAGGACAGAGGGATTCAGGTAGTAGAGATGGGTGGAGGACAGAAGGATTCAGGTAGTAGAGATGGGTGGAGGACAGCGAGATTCAGGTAGAAGAGATGAGTGGAGGATGGAGGGATTCAGGTAGAAGAGATGGGTGGAGGACAGAAGGATTCAGGTAGAAGAGATGGGTGGAGGACAGAAGGATTCAGGTAGAAGAGATGGGTGGAGGACAGAAGGATTCAGGTAGAAGAGATGAGTGGAGGACAGAGGGATTCAGGTAGAAGAGATGAGTGGAGGACAGAAGGATTCAGGTAGAAGAGATGGGTGGAGGACAGAAGGATTCAGGTAGAAGAGATGGGTGGAGGACGGAGGGATTCAGGTAGAAGAGATGGGTGGAGGACAGAAGGATTCAGGTAGAAGAGATGGGTGGAGGACGGAGGGATTCAGGTAGAAGAGATGGGTGGAGGACAGAAGGATTCAGGTAGAAGAGATGAGTGGAGGACAGAGGGATTCAGGTAGAAGAGATTGGTGGAGGACAGAAGGATTCAGGTAGAAGAGATGAGTGGAGGACAGCGGGATTTTGGTAGAAGAGATGGGTGGAGGACAGAAGGATTCAGGTAGAAGAGATTGGTGGAGGACAGAAGGATTCAGGTAGAAGAGATGAGTGGAGGACAGAGGAATGGCAATGGCTGGTTGGTAGGTTGGGGTTACCTGACATTCGCACTTTAGTTTCTGCTCCTTCTGGAAGGCCAGGGTGCTGGTGAGGACGGTGGACGTGTAGCAGAAGCAATGTTGGATGATGTGCTCATCTACCTCTGTGTAGCTGGAAGGAGACGGACAGAAGACATTATCACTGAATATCCCTTTACATGAACCCCGGAACCATAGAACAGTCCAAGAATCTTCAAGAGTCCCCCCCAAAAACCAGACCAATTTGTATTTTGTACCGTCATGGCGGTTATATTCTGCAGAGAGCATGGGCAGGGAACAGAAGATGTGGGGAACCTCAATACACACGAGGACCGGGCAGGGAACAGAAGATGTGGGGAACCTTAATACACACGAGGACCGGGCAGGGAACAGAAGATGTCGGGAACCTCAATACACATGAGGACAGGGCAGGGAACAGAAGATGTCGGGAACCTCAATACACATGAGGACAGGGCAGGGAACAGAAGATGTCGGGAACCTCAATACACATGAGGACAGGGCAGGGAACAGAAGATGTGGGGAACCTCAATACACACAAGGACAGGGCAGGGAACAGAAGATGTGGGGAACCTCAATACACACGAGGACAGGGCAGGGAACAGAAGATGTCAGGAACCTCAATACACATGAGGACAGGGCAGGGAACAGAAGATGTCGGGAACCTCAATACACATGAGGACAGGGCAGGGAACAGAAGATGTCGGGAACCTCAATACACATGAGGACAGGGCAGGGAACAGAAGATGTCGGGAACCTCAATACACATGAGGACAGGGCAGGGGCGGAATGACAACTCATGGGGCCCCCGGGCAATAGCAAATATTGGGGCCCCTGTGTCCTCACCCACACTCAAACCACACCCAAAAAAGCCTATGAGAGGTACCAGGGGCATCTCATGGGGCCCCCTACTGACCCCGGGCCCTCGGGCAGTGCCCGAGTGGCTAAATGGTCAGTCCGCCCCTGGGACTTGGACACATGCAGAGAAGACTGGGCCTGCCGAGGGTCTTGTTTTCAGTGAACACTCCAGCTGCCCAGACATGACATTCCAGGATTCCCATCATGTATGTTACATGTATGCTGGATTTCCACCACGATCGTACATTACTAGATTTACAGATCCTCAGTCCTCAGTATTCCTGTGCAATCACTCAGCCTCCCCGCTCAGCAACTCCTCAGATAACATCTCAGCCGCATGGAGATTGTATTCCTCCTCCATCCATCAGGCTGACTTGCATTGACCCTGAGGAACAATAGAGCCTTCCGCCAGACTTTGCAGCAGTGATCCTCAGCCAGGGAGCCGTGACACCCCGGGGTGCTGCAAGCATGACACCTAGTTTGTCCTGGATCAGAGATGGATAGAGGACATTATGATGGGGAGGACTCTGTGGTGAAGGGTGGTATCTGATGTGGTGATGACACTCTGATGTGATGGAAGACCTCTGCTGTGAAGGGGGGGGGACCTTCTGATGTGCTGGGGGAACTCTGATGTGAAGGGGGACCTCTAATGTGATGGTGGTGGGGGTCTCTGATGTGTTGGGGACCTCTGATGTGATGGGAGACTCTGGTGTGATGGGACGACTGATGTGATGATGGGAGCTCTGATGTGATGGGGGGGTCTCTGATGTGATGGGAAACTCTGATGTGATGGGAGACCTCTGATGTGATGGGAGACTCTGATGTGATGGGATACTCTGATGTGATGGGGGGACCTCTGGTGTGATGGGAGGATCTCTGGTGTGATGGGAATACTCTAGTGTGATGGGGGGACCTCTGATGTGATGGTAGACTCTGATGTGATGGGGGGACCTCTGATGTGATGGGAGACTGATGTGATGGGGGGACCTCTGATGTGATGGGGGACTCTGATGTGATGGGATACTCTGATGTGATAGGGGGACCTCTGATGTGATGGGAGGATCTCTGGTGTAATGGGGGACATCTGATGTGATGGGGGGATCTCTGGTGTGATGGGGGGGATCTCTGGTGTGATGGGGGGATCTCTGGTGTGATGGGGGGGATCTCTGGTGTGATGGGGGGGAACTCTGGTGTGATAAGGGGATCTCTGGTGTGATGGGGGGACCTCTGATGTGATGGGAGACTCTGGTGTGATGGGGAGACCTCTGATGTGATGGGGGGATCTCTGGTGTGATGGGGGGATCTCTGGTGTGATGGGGGGATCTCTGGTGTAATGGGGGGATCTCTGATGTGATGGGGGACCTCTGATGTGATGGGAGACTTTGGTGTGATGATGGGACCTCGGATCTGATGGGGGGATCTCTGGTGTAATGGGAATACTCTAGTGTGATGGGGGGACCTCTGATGTGATGGGAGACTCTGATGTGATGGGAAGACCTCTGATGTGATGGGAGGATCTCTGGTGTGATGGGAATACTCTAGTGTGATGGGGGGGGATCTCTGATGTGATGGGAGACTCTGATGTAATGGGGGGACCTCTGATGTGATGGGGGGATCTCTGGTGTAATGGGGGGGGATCTCTGATGTGATGGGGGGGATCTCTGCTGTGATGGGGGGGGTCTCTGGTGTAATGGGGGGATCTCTGATGTGATGGGGGGACCTCTGATGTGATGGGAGACTCTGGTGGGATGGGAAGACTCTGATGTGATGATGGGACCTCGGATCTGATGGGGGGTCTCTGATGTGATGGGGGGATCTCTGGTGTGATGGGAATATTCTAGCGTGATGGGGGGACCTCTGATGTGATGGGAGACTCTGGTGTGATGGGAAGACTCTGATGTGATGATGGGACCTTGGATCTGATGGGGGGTCTATGATGTGATGGGAGACTCTGATGTGATGGGGAGACCTCTGATGTGATGGGAGGATCTCTGGTGTGATGGGAATACTCTAGTGTGATGGGGAAGGATCTCTGATGTGATGGGAGACTCTGATGTAATGGGGGGATCTCTGGTATAATGGGGGGGATCTCTGATGTGATGGGGGGGATCTCTGGTGTGATGGGGGGGATCTCTGGTGTAATGGGGGGATCTCTGATGTGATGGGGGGACCTCTGATGTGATGGGAAGACTCTGATGTGATGATGGGACCTCGGATCTGATGGGGGGTCTCTGATGTGATGGGGGGATCTCTGGTGTGATGGGAATATTCTAGCGTGATGGGGGGACCTCTGATGTGATGGGAGACTCTGGTGTGATGGGAGGACTCTGATATGAAGGGGGGGGGGGTTCTGGTGTGATGGGAGACTCTGGATTTTGCGTACTGTTAAAGGGCTGGATAACGGTTGGGAGGCTCCGATCCAGAGTCGCTTCAGTGACCGGCAGCCCGGCAGACGTGGTGTTTGGCTGCCAGGAGCCGTGTGGCTGTTTCACATCATCAGAGATTGCCTGTTGTGATCAGGAGGAAGCAGAGCCTGCCTATGGAATGCACACAGCTCCCCTCACTACTAATACCACCACCGAGGGCCCCGACATTCCATTCCACTGTTAGACCGAAATATCTGATGTACTTTTATTGCCTTTTGTACTCTCATTAGTCTGGGGACCCCGAGAACCACATGGAGGGGGAAGTGTTTCCTCAGTCTCCCCTCCCCCAGTGATCAGACTGTACATTGTAACTTTGTAGAAGGAGGAAGAGGTGTTTCCTCAGTCTCCTCCCCCAGTGATCAGACTGTACATTGTAACTTTGTAGAAGGAGGAGGAGGCATTTCCTCAGTCTCCCCTCCCCCAGTGATCAGACTGTACATTGTAACTTTGTAGAAGGAGGAGGAGGCATTTCCTCAGTCTCCCCTTCCCCAGTGATCAGACTGTACATTGTAACACGTAGGCGCTACTGAACCTGCGAGCGTTTTCGCACTTCCGCTCACGATTTCATGTGACCGATTGTCACGCATTTCACACACAGGGCGTTTGTTGCGGAAACGAATCTGACGCACCTTTTGTGGCTGATGTACGGCTTCTAAAACGCGCGTTTTGATGACAATCACGACTTTGCACAGCGAGTGCTCCTCCCCCTACTGGCCCAGGGGGGTGCCGGTCTACTCACTCAGTCCTCTTTCTGTGAGCCGATGGGTCGGTCGCTGCTCTCAGGCCTTCTGCTGGGCTGCACCTTCCCCGCTGCACAGGTGGTCCTCGCTCTGGGGGCCCATGAGGTCCTGAGCTTTCCTCAGACGCAATGTTTGCTCCTACTGACGCCAGGACAATTTCTACTTCCAAGGGCCACAGTCTGGAGGACAATAAACTGGCCCTTTGTTTAGAAAGTTTGGAGACCCCTGTCCTGAACAGGACTGATCTAGAGGTGTTCCCAAAGAACTGTGTCTTCTACACTGTTGAAGTATGTCTGAACCACAGGTGTCAGAGGTGTCGGGAGGTGTTCAAGGTCAAGGTGACCACTGGGGAGAAGCATTATCAAGCGGTCCCTTCAGGAGGTATCTCTACACACGTTTTCAAGGAAATGGTGGCCCGATTGGCTGATTCCAGAGCTGATTGTATCTGAGAACTCTTGGAGGTTCTCTGATGGAGGCCTACTGGGCTAAGAACAAGATGTGGGTTCCTCAGACTGATGACTTCTGTGTATGTCCCTCAAATAAAAGAATGATACACATACGGTAGGTGGTTGGGTTCCAGACTTCATCGGTAATACGATACAGCTAACAAAATCAGGGGGACCGGGCTAGCCCTTCCTCAGGGCCCCCCCAGAGGTTGCATGGTACTTACCAGCTTAAGAACGAGAGGTTAGGATTTGACCAAGGAAGCATTGTTCCTTTGGTCCCTGCATTTGTGTTTCCAACCAGTATGTGCCTCCAGCCCCAAAGAAGGAGGAGCACAAGCCCGTGAAACGCGTTGACGTTATCCTTTTACTAACAAAATCTGAAACCAAATTAATTCCCGCAGGACTTTCCACCCAAATTGCTCCTCCTTGCACCCTCAGAAGCAAAGCTACGTTCCCACCACTGTAACGAATGTACGTTGTAGAGATCCTGACTGCTGTGCACTTACTTTCCTCCTTGTTTGTTGAACGCGCAGGCCAGTGCCACCACCTGCGACGTCGCCCGACAGATCACCGGAACACACAGCATGGAGCGAACCTCGAAACCCAACATGTTGTTCAGCTGCTTGTGCTCTTCCTAAGGAGATAAGGAAAGGACAATTACTCCAAATGGCCAATAGCAGACCAGCTTACGGCTCCTTCCTGCACATTAACCAATGGCTGAATAAGTAGGCGGAGATATCTCCTAATGTCTCTGTATTCCTTCTCACCCACTTTGGGTTTAGGACTGTTTCCACCCACCTTGGAATGTTCCTCGCTTGCTCTAGTATCATATAAAGTTCCATCATGTGGAGTTAGACCCCTTTTGCTCACTCCCGTTTAGTAGGGTGTAGGTCCTTGGACTTGCCCTGGAAGTCTTGGAGGGGAGATCTTATGATCAGATTCTCCACCTTCTATGGGGTCTCCCTAGTTCTTTGGTGGACTTTGCTATGGCAGGTCCCTCGAAGAATAAGGTCCACCTGGTTTTGGGAAAGTCCCCTGAAGAATAAGGTCCACCAGGTTTTGGCGCAGTGGACCATGAGTACCTCAAACCCCATCAGGAGTCTTGCCTCCTGGAGATCAGAGCCAGGATCCTTATCTCCTAATGTCTCAATATTCCTTCTCACCCACTTTGGGTGTAGGACTGTTTCCACCCACCTTGGAATGTTCCCACTCCACCCATTGCTTGCTCTAGTATCATATAAAGTTCCATCATGTGGAGTTAGACCCCTTTTGCTCACTCCCGTTTAGTAGGGCATAGGTCCTTGGACTTGCCCTGGAAGTCTTGGAGGGGAGATCTTATGATCAGATTCTCCACCTTCTATGGGGTCTCTCTAGTTCTTTGGTGGACTTTGCTATGGCAGGTCCATCGAAGAATAAGGTCCACCTGGTTTTAGGAAAGTCCCCTGAAGAATAAGGTCCACCAGGTTTTGGCACGGTGGACCATGAGTACCTCAAACCCCATCAGGAGTCTTGCCATCATGTAGAGGGAGACCTCTTTTGATCACTCCCGTTTAGTAGGGTGTAGGTCCTTGGACTTGCCCAGAAAATCTTGGAGGGGAGGTCTTATGATCAGATTCTCCATCTCCCATGGGGTCTTCCTAGTTCTTTGGTGGACTTTGCTCTGGCAGGTCCCTTGAAGAATAAGGTCCACCTGGTTTTGGGAAAGTCCTCCCGAAGAATAAGGTCCACCAGGTTTTGGCGCGGTGGACCATGAGTACCTCAAACCATGTCAGGAGTCTTGCCATCATGTGGAGTTAGACCCCTTTTGCTCACTCCCGTTTTGTAGGGTGTAGGTCCTTGGACTTGCCCTGAAAGTCTTGGAGGGGAGGTCTTATGATCAGATTCTCTGCCTCCCATGGGGTCTCCGTAGTACTTTGGTGGACTTTGCTCTGGCAGGTCCCTTGAAGAATAAGATCCACCTGGTTTTTGGAAAGTCCTTTGAAGAATCAGGTCCACCAGGTGTTGGCACGGTGGACCATGAGTACCTCAAACCCCATCAGGAGTCTTGCCATCATGTAGAGGGAGACCTCTTTTGATCACTCCCGTTTAGTAGGGTGTAGGTCCTTGGACTTGCCCAGAAAATCTTGGAGGGGAGGTCTTATGATCAGATTCTCCATCTCCCATGGGGTCTCCCTAGTTCTTTGGTGGACTTTGCTCTGGCAGGTCCCTTGAAGAATAAGGTCCACCTGGTTTTGGGAAAGTCCTCCCGAAGAATAAGGTCCACCAGGTTTTGGCGCGGTGGACCATGAGTACCTCAAACCATGTCAGGAGTCTTGCCATCATGTGGAGTTAGACCCCTTTTGCTCACTCCCGTTTTGTAGGGTGTAGGTCCTTGGACTTGCCCTGAAAGTCTTGGAGGGGAGGTCTTATGATCAGATTCTCTGCCTCCCATGGGGTCTCCGTAGTTCTTTGGTGGACTTTGCTCTGGCAGGTCCCTTGAAGAATAAGATCCACCTGGTTTTTGGAAAGTCCTTTGAAGAATCAGGTCCACCAGGTGTTGGCACGGTGGACCATGAGTACCTCAAACCCCATCAGGAGTCTTGCCATCATGTAGAGGGAGACCTCTTTTGATCACTCCCGTTTAGTAGGGTGTAGGTCCTTGGACTTGCCCAGAAAATCTTGGAGGGGAGGTCTTATGATCAGATTCTCCATCTCCCATGGGGTCTCCCTAGTTCTTTGGTGGACTTTGCTCTGGCAGGTCCCTTGAAGAATAAGGTCCACCTGGTTTTGGGAAAGTCCTCCCGAAGAATAAGGTCCACCAGGTTTTGGCGCGGTGGACCATGAGTACCTCAAACCATGTCAGGAGTCTTGCCATCATGTGGAGTTAGACCCCTTTTGCTCACTCCCGTTTTGTAGGGTGTAGGTCCTTGGACTTGCCCTGAAAGTCTTGGAGGGGAGGTCTTATGATCAGATTCTCTGCCTCCCATGGGGTCTCCGTAGTTCTTTGGTGGACTTTGCTCTGGCAGGTCCCTTGAAGAATAAGATCCACCTGGTTTTTGGAAAGTCCTTTGAAGAATCAGGTCCACCAGGTGTTGGCACGGTGGACCATGAGTACCTCAAACCATGTCAGGAGTGTTGCCATCAAGTGGAGGGAGACCCCTTTTGCTCACTCCTGTTTAGTAGGATGTAGGTCCTCGGACTTGCCCTGAAAGTCTTGGAGGGGAGGTCTTATGATCAGATTCTCCGCCTTCCATGGGGTCTCCCTAGTTCTTTGGTGGACTTTGCCCTGGCAGGTCCTTCAAAGAATAAGATCCACCTGATTTTGGGAAAGTCTCCCTGAAGAATAAAGTCCACCAGGTTTTGGCGAGGTGGACCAGGAGTACCTCAAACCCCGTCAGGAGTCTTGCCTTCTGGAGATCAGAGTCAGGAACTTTATCTCCTAATGTCTCTGTATTCCTTCTCACCCACTTTGGGTGTAGGACTGTTTCCACCCACCTTGGAATGTTCCCACCTGTTGCTTGCTCTAGTGTCATATAAAGTTCCATCATGTGGAGTTAGACCCTTCTTGGTCACTCCCGTTTAGTAGGGTGTAGGTCCTTGGACTTGCCCTGAAAGTCTTGGAGGGGGGATCTTATGATCAGATTCTCCGCCTTCCATGGGGTCTCCCTAGTTCTTTAGTGGACTTTGCTCTGGCAGGTCCCTTGAAGAATAAGGTCTACCTGAGGCTTAGTTCAATGCGTTTCGTCTTTTGCTTCTTGGGGAACTCAGAGGTGTTTGGGGAACAGTCCTACCATGCGTACAACATGGGCTGCACCCCAAGGGAAAAAGGATAGGACAAGGGCCACCTATGTATGTGATTACCAATCCACCATCAACAGAAAGGGAACAGGTACTGACCGAACTGATGTCATGCAGCGTGATCGACTTCTTCTTGTCCACCACTTGGCCCAGATGTCCGAATGTCAGCTGAGGGGAATAAAAACATTTTTAGATTCCTTCCCGCAAAATATAATTATTTCACGTCTTGGCTGTGTTCACAAATGTCCGACACAGATCAGCCCCTGACTGCATCCAGAACCCAACCGTGCCATTCATCCCTTCCGCCAACACCCTGCAAGGAAGCGCCGGTGACCCTGAGCCGAGATTAAATCCACTCACCGGGAAGCTGATTTCTTCCTCAAGTACTTTCTCTCCGACTACCTGCAACAAATTAAAGGGACAGCGCCATTAACCGCCATCATTTGGCAGCAACAAATAAATTAGATAAAGCGATCGATACATCGTAAACATTTTTTCCACATATTTATAGTGACGGATATTTATTCCCGTTTATAGATTTAGGCTGCGACCGAGCGCGACCAACGCATCGCGTCTAGATTTACCCATTCATTTTAATGGGGTTTTCTGTTCTATTCTATTTTGTTTTATTCTATACTATTCCTTTCAAGAATCAGAAGACAGCTATTTTCTATTTTATTCAAAATTTGAATTTCAAAATTCAAATTTCGGAAGATGGCTATATTCTATATTATTTTAGTCTATTCCTTTCTATTCTATTCTTTTATTTTCCATTCTTTTATTTTCTATTTTATTCCTTTATTTTCTATTCCATTCTTTTAATTTCTATTCTATTCCATTCCTTTATTTTCTATTCTATTCCTTTATTTTCTATTCTTTTATTTTCTGTTCTATTCTTTTATTTTCTATTCTATTCCTTTATTTTTTATTCTTTTCTTTCATTTTCTATTTTATTCTTTTAATTTATATTCTATTCCTATATTTTCTATTCCATTCTTTTATTTTCTATTTTATTCCTTTATTTTCTATTCCATTCTTTCATTTTCTATTCTATTCTTTTAATTTCTATTCTATTCCATTCCTTTATTTTCTATTCTATTCTTTTATTTTCTATTCCATTCTTTTATTTTCTATTCTATTCCTTTATTTTCTATTCTTTTATTTTCTGTTCTATTCTTTTATTTTCTATTCTATTCCTTTATTTTTTATTCTTTTCTTTCATTTTCTATTTTATTCTTTTAATTTATATTCTATTCCTATATTTTCTATTCCATTCCTTTATTTTCTATTTTATTCCTTTATTTTCTATTCTATTCTTTTATCTTCTATTCCATTCTTTTATTTTCTATTCTATTCCTTTATTTTCTATTCCATTCTTTTATTTTCTATTTTATTAGATCCTACACTTCTCTGTGCATCCACGTGGAGGCCATGGAGCACCTGAATCACATGATTTGGAGGGCGGGGCCAATACTTTGGGCAATACGGTAGAACTCATCTTCCAATTTAAAAATCGTGCGATTTGTGTGCAATTTCAGCGCCATTTCAGGCGCGATCTCTGAAGACTTTATTGCGACTTGTGAAGATTTTGAACGACTTCTTGCGATTCGCGGTGCGATCTCCATTCTATTCTACGCCAGTGAAATCGCAACAAAGCATCAGAAAAAGTCTCGCCAGGACGGCTTTAGAAATGGCGCTGTGGCAAATTGCCGGCATTCATTAGATGCCATTTCAATTTGCAAATCGGACCAGTGCGATCGACCACTAAACCTGAGTGCCAACCCCCCCCCAGCAAGAACGGCGGTGGCAGAGAAAGGGTTAAATCTGCGGTTTGTGGGGGCGGGGATGCTCCTAAACAGGCGTATCCTGGGATCCTGCAAAGCGCGGCGAGGGGGAAGGGGCAGATTATGGATCCAGCGTTTCCGAGATGATCGCAGCCAATTAACCTTCTCCGTGATTCATACCAAGATGAAGACGACGCCGCGCTCCTCCGACGATCATTATTTGCGCTGATCCATGGCGTGTAAACAGCCAGCTGTGCGAATGGCGGGGGGGGGCACATTCTACTGACTCGCTCATCAAAGATCTGAGGCTTCAAAGGACGCGCTGGGGCTGGCGGAGCGCGCCGTTTACACGCCGGCCATCTTTTTATGACTTCCTTCTTTTTTTCCCCCAAACTTTTGGTCTTTTTTTGTTTATATAATAAAAAATGTAAAAAAACCCCGGCGGTGATCAAACACCACCAAGAGCGACCCCCCCCCACAGACCCCAAACCATTCCAGGCCACATGCCCTCAACATGGGGGGGGTGCTTTGGAGATGTTGCATGTTGATGGGGAAAAGGGTCTCTTCCCCACAACCCTGGGTGGTGGTTGTGGGGGTCTGCGGGCGGGGGTCTTATCGGAATTGGCATGGGGTCCCCCTAGAACCCATACTGGACCTTTATCTGAGCATGCAGGTAAGGAAAGAAGGGGGGGTGAGTGAGTGCCCCCCCTCCACCCCCAAACCATACCAGACCACATGCCCTCAACATGTGGGGGGGGGGGGTCATGTTGATGGGGACAAGGGTCTCTTCCCCACAACCCTGGGTGGTGGTTGTGGGGGTCTATGGGCGGGGGTTTTATCAGAATCGGTATGTATGAGGGTCCTACCAAACTCCATACTGGACCCTTATCTGAGCCCAACAGGTTAGCAAAGAAGTGCGGGGGGAGTGAGTGCCCCCCCCCCCGAACCATGCCAGACCACATGCCCTCAACATGTGGGGGGGGGGGGGTCATGTTGATGGGGACAAGGGTCTCTTCCCCACAACCCTGGGTGGTGGTTGTGGGGGTCTGCGGGTGGGGGTCTTATCAGAATCAGCAAGGGGGTCTCCCCAAAATCCATACCGGGCCTTTATCTGAGCATGTAGCACAGCAGGTCAGTAAAGAAGGGGGGGGGGGGGTGAGCAAGTGCCCCTTCCCCCCAAACAATACCAGGCCACATGCCCTCAACATGGGGGGGTGCTTTGGGGACATGTTGCATGTTGATGGGGACAAGGGTCTCTTCCCCACAACCCTGGGTGGTGGTTGTGGGGGTCTATGGGCGGGGGTTTTATCAGAATCGGTATGTATGAGGGTCCTACCAAACTCCATACTGGACCCTTATCTGAGCCCAACAGGTTAGCAAAGAAGTGCGGGGGGAGTGAGTGCCCCCCCCCCCCGAACCATGCCAGGCCACATGCCCTCAACATGGGGGGGTGCTTTGGGGACATGTTGCATGTTGATGGGGACAAGGGTCTCTTCCCCACAACCCTGGGTGGTGGTTGTGGGGGTCTATGGGCGGGGGTTTTATCAGAATCGGTATGTATGAGGGTCCTACCAAACTCCATACTGGACCCTTATCTGAGCCCAACAGGTTAGCAAAGAAGTGCGGGGGGAGTGAGTGCCCCCCCCCCCCCGAACCATACCAGGCCACATGCCCTCAACATGGGGAGGCGCTTTGGGGACATGTTGTATGTTGATGGGGACAAGGGTCTGTTCTCCACAAAATCCATGCAGGACCCTTATCTGAGTATGCAACAGCTCCTCCTCCTCCTGCCAGCTCCTCCTCCTTCTCCGGCTGCGTCACAGCCACCGTTTGAGCAGGAGACTCTCTTCACCCAGGATAATTTACCTGGTGGCGCAACTGCTTCGCCACACTTAGAGGGGATGCCTCCTCCTCCTTCTCCTCCTCCTCCTTCTCCTCCTCCTCCTCCTCCTTCTCCTCCCCAGGCCAAGCGGCACAGCCACCGTTTGAGCAGGAGACTCTCTTCACCCAGGATAATTTACCTGGTGGCGCAACTGCTTCGCCACACTTAGAAGGGATGCCTCCTCCTCCTTCTCCTCCTCCTCCTTCTCCTCCTCCTCCCAGCTCCTCCTCCTCTTCCCAGCTCCTCATCCTCTTCCTCCTCCTCCCCAGGCCAAGTGGCACAGCCACCGTTTGAGCAGGCGCCTCTCCTCACCCAGGGTAATTTACCTGGTGGCGCAACTGCTTCGCCACACTTGGAGGGGATGCCTCCTCCTCCTCCTGCCAGCTCCTCCCATTCAGGCCAAGCTGGCCGACGACCCTTAAGCTTGAGGCGACTTGCTCCCTGCCGCCCGCCATCATGAGAAGCTAGACATAACGCTTATCAACTCTTGTCCATTGACAAGCCATAAAATATCAAGGGGGCCCCCCAATGTCGGACCAAAAACATTTTTATGTCACTTTAATTCTTCTAAATGGCATGAAGACACAGAGAGAGGCCCCGAGGACATGGATCTGGCTGCGCACTTACCTGGCAGAACAGTTGGTGACTCTCTTCGGACACAAGGAGGAGGCAGCAGCACGGGGACTGGGTCTGCTGTTCCAGCTGTAAGAGAAGAAGACCTGGGTCAGACATGACCACACACAGCAGAGAGATAGACACATGACACCCCGGACACCCAGGATGCCCCGGACACCCCGGACACTCAGGACACCCCAGACACCCCAACACTCAACTTCTCTTCTTTGTTCAATATCTCATTGTTTTATACCTGTGGATCCCGCCAGAAATCCAGAGCTGTCCTGTGCTCTTGGGGCTACAATACATTTCAGTACAGAAGGGATAAGAGGGCCCGGTTCGTGGAGCTTACAATCTAAAGGAAGGCGGGAGGTGATACAAAAGGTGATAGCTGGGGGGGATGATCTGGTGGAGGCGGCTCAAGTACAGTTCTTAGGTGGAGGTGGAGGTGGGGTCGGCTTCCCTGAATAAGTGAGTTTTCAAAGATCGCCTAAAGGCAGACAGGGTGGGGCTGACCCGGACATACTGGGGTAGAGAGTTCCAGAGAATGGAAGAGACTCCGGAGAAGTCCTGAAGGGGAGCGTGGGAGGAGGTGACGAGGGAGCTAGAGAGGAAGATATCTTGGGAGGAGCGGAGCGGGCAATTTGGACGATATCTGCGGATGAGGTTGGTGATGTATCTAGGGCAGTGTTGTGGATGGCTTTGTATGCTGTGGTTAGTATTTTGAGTTTTATACATTGGGTTAGTGGAAACCAGTGAAGGGACTGGCAGAGAGGGGTGGAGGAAACTGAGCGGGGGCCAGTGGAGGGATTGGCAGAGAGGGTGGAGGAAACTGAGCGGGGGCCAGTGGAGGGATTGGCAGAGAGGGTGGAGGAAACTGAGCGGAGGTCAGTGGAGGGATTGGCAGAGAGGGGTGGAGGACACTGAATGGAGGCCAGTGGTGGGATTGACAGAGAGGGGCGGAGGACACTGAGTGGAGATCAGTGGAGGGATTGGCAGAGAGGGGTGGAGGACACTGAGCGGAGGTCAGTGAAGGGATTGGCAGAGAGGGGCGGAGGACACTAAGCGGAGGTCAGTGAAGGGATTGGCAGAGAGGCGTGGAGGACACTGAATGGAGGCCAGCTGAAGGAATGGCAGAGAGAAGTGGAGGACACTGAGCGGAGGTCAGTGGAGGGACAAGAAGAGAGGGGTGGAGGACACTGAGCGGAGGTCAGTGGAGGGATTGGCAGAGAGGGGTGGAGGACACTGAGCGGAGGTCAGTGGAGGGATTGGCAGAGAGGGGTGGAGGACACTGAATGGAGGTCAGTGGAGGGATTGGCAGAGAGGGGTGGAGGACACTGAGCAGAGGTCAGTGAAGGGATTGGCAGAGAGAGGTGGAGGACACTGAGTGGAGGGATTGGCAGAGAGGGGTGTAGGACACTGAGTGGAGGCCAGTGGAGGGATTGGCAGAGAGGGGTGGAGGACACTAAGCGGAGGCCAGTGGAGGGATTGGCAGAGAGGGGTGGAGGACACTGAGCGGAGGCCAGTGGAGGGATTGGCAGAGAGGGGTGGAGGACACTGAGTGGAGGTCAGTGAAGGGATTGGCAGAGAGGGGTGGAGGACACTGAGTGGAGGTCAGTGAAGGGATTGGCAGAGAGGGGTGGAGGACACTGAGTGGAGGGATTGGCAGAGAGGGGTGGAGGACACTGAGTGGGGACCAGTGGAGGGATTGGCAGAGAGGGGTGGAGGTCATTTAGCGGAGGTCAGTGGAGGGATTGGCAGAGATGATGGGGCCCTGGCCTATGTATAACATGCAAATGATGGGACCTGTGCTATGTGCAGCATACAAAGGATGGGGCCCCAGGCTGTGTTCATTAAATAAATAATAGAGCCCCAGGCCGTATTCATCATACAAATGGGGGGGGACCAGGCCTTGCTCATCATACAAATCATCATACAAATGAATGGAGCCCGGGCTGTGTTCATCATGAATGTGTTGGAGGGACGGCAGTAAAAGGAGCAGTGAATGTGGTGGCTGGAGGTCTCCATATCAATGGAACTGTACTTTACAAAGTCTCAAAATGAGGACATTAGAAAAATAATCTATAGTTCCAGCACTACAGAGAACAATCCACCCAGCTACTCTTCTGACATGTTTCACCCCCCTAATTGTGTTCTATGTTGAAGCCCCAGTAGAGGGTGAAACACATCAGAAGAGGAGCTGGGTGGAGTGTTCTCTGTAGTGGTGGAACAATAAAGTTGTTCCTATACCGCCCTCATTTTGAATCCCAAAGGAAGCGAGTACTCATGGCAGTGATACGACCTCAGAGGTCCTGAAGCTTCAAAATAAGTTCAAAATCAGAAGAATTAATTTTTTTACCTAACCTTTTTAAATTAAATTTTATTTTAAAAGCTCCTCCCCCTACTTGATACCAGAACACCAGGGATGCAGGTTGGCATCCATACTACAAGGGGGCAGGATAATATCGGCATGCACCTCAGCGTATGGAGAGGTGAGGACAAGGAGGTTTCCCTCGAAAATTGGGTACTGCTCCCAAAGCACTAATTCTAATCATGACCCCTAGCTCCATACAACCTCCCCCACCAAACCCAAGGAACTGATACATACTGGTAAGGAAGGAAATTAAAATAAAAACCAGAATCACACCCAAATTAGGAAGACCAAGCAACCTATCAGCAAACGGATTGCCCAACATAGGAGGTCAGGGCTCCGCAGTCCTCCTACACCTTAAGAGAAAGGGACGTTGTTTGAAGGACACCGAGGTGCACATTTTGGACAGAGAGGACAACAAGAGGCATTTACATCAGACTGGAACCACCATCCCTGAACAGGGGTGGGGCCTTCAACACCATCAGTGTTCCACATATAATGCCTGCCCTAGTGGATCTGAGAAATGCGTACCGTACTTCAGTTCCTTCACAGTGTGACTTGGGGGATTAACACCCCTGCAGACTTCTCAGCACCAAGGATACCATAATGTACCTAAAACAGTTGGTTCCACAACCTTCACACCTCCCATCCTGTTCTTGGACAGTCAACATTTACTGAAATATTGTCTCTTAAAGTGTGGATATAAATGCTAGAAGAAGAAGAAGAAAGAAGTAAGGAAAGGAAGAAGAAAGGGGAACCATGGAAGGAAAGAAGAAGAGAAAAAAGAGGGAAGAGAGAAGAAAGAAGGAAGGAAAGGAAGAAAGAAAAAGAAGACAGATGGAAGGTAAGGAAGAAGAAATAAGGGAAAGGGAAGCAGAGAAAAAAGAAGGAAGAAAGAATGAAGGAAAGGAAGAAGAAAGAAGAAAGGTAAGGAAGAAGCAGAAGAAAGAAGGGAAAGAGGAAGAAATAAGGAAGAAATAACAAGAAAGAAGGAAAGGAAGACAGAGAAAAAAAAGAAGGAAGTAAAGGAGGAATAAGAATAAGAATGAAGGAGAAGGAGAAGGAGAAGAAGATGAAATAAGGAAGAAGGAGAAAGAAGGAATGAGAGGAAGTAGAAGAAGCAGCAGAAGAAAAAGAAAGAAGGAAGGAAGGAAAGGAAGAAGAAGAAAGAAAGAACATAAAGGAGAAGAAGAAAGAAGCAGGAGAAGAAAGAGAAGAAATGGAAAGAGAAAGAAAGAAAGAAAGAGAGAAAGAAAGAAAGAGAAAGAAAAGGGAAGGAAGAGGGAGAAGAAAGAGAAGAAAGGAAAGGAAGGAAAGAAAGAAAGATGGAAGTAGGAGAAGAAAGGGAAGGAAGGAAGGAAAGAAAGAAAGATGGAAAGGAAGAAGGAGAAATAAAAAAGAAAGAAGGAGAAAAAAGAACAAGAAGAAAAAAAAGGAAGGAAATAAGAAGAAAGAAGGAACATAAAGGAGAAGAAGAAAGAGGAAGAAGGAAGAAAGAAAAAAGAAGAAAGAAGAACAAAAAGGAAGGAACTAAAGAAGAAAGAAGGGAGGAAGAAGAAAAAGAAATAAGGAAGAAGGAGGAGAAGAAAGAGAAGAAAGGAAAGAAAAGAAGGAAGGGAAGGAAGGAGGGAAGGAAGGAAGGAGAGAAAAAGAAAGAAAGAAAGAAAGAGAGAAAGAAATAAAAGAAAGAAGGAAAGTACAAAGGAGAAAGAAAGAAGAAAAGGAAGAAGGAGAAATGAAGAAAAAAGAAGAAAGAAAAGAATAAGAAAAGGAAGGAAATGAAGAATAGGAAGAAAGAAGAAGAAAGGAGAAAGAAGGAAGAAGAAGAAGGAAGAGGAAGAAAAAAAGGAAGAAACTAAAGAAGAAGAAAGAAGGGAGGAAGAAGAAGAAGAAATAAGGAAGAAGGAATGAAGGAAAGGTAGAAGGAAGAAGAAGAAGGAAGAAACTAAAGAAGAAGAAAGAAGGGAGGAAGAAGAAGAAATAAGGAAGAAGGAAGGTAGGAAAGGAAGAAGAAGAGGAAAGAAGGAACATAAAGAAGAAGAAAGAAGGAAAGGAAAAAGAAGAGGAAAGAAGGAAGGAAATGAAGAACGAAGGTAGAGGCAGAGTTTCTGTACCAACAAATGAAATCTGAATGACCTATGTAAGTTAATATATACAGGTTATGCCCCTTTTTGCATGACTTCCTGGTATTTTCCAGCTACCAATCAGGACGTGAGTTGGGGTGATGTATGCAGAGCGAAGTACAGGCGCAGTGTTACTGTCCAGGATCTAATATGGAGGACAATAAGTATAATTCATTGAACTGACTCCAGAGTCCTCCACCAAAAAATCTTCATAACATTATTCCAACAATCCATTATTCAGCTTTTCCCTCTGTGATGATCCCCTGCCTGGCTCCGTGTTACAGATAATATCGCTGAGCGGCAGAAATGAATGTTCATTATGCAATAGATCAGCCAACGGGAAATAAAAATGTCTTTTCTGGATGATTCATCCACTTGCCACCCGTCCAGCCAAGACAGTAAAATCTGTTTGATGACATCTGCAGGGCCACCAGAGAACTGGTAGACCAGGACAGAGGCAATGCTTGTGCTAGGACCGCTTACATTTTTCCTTTCTTCTACTATCCTTGCCCTCCTCCTATCCCTCGAAACTCAACAAAGAAGCCCCAGTAGGGGGCAAAGTGCGTCAAGGGGGACAGATGGGTGGAGAGACTCTACCACCAATTCTCTATGCCAAAAAAGTTCTCCCATGTTTGGTGCCAAGCGGAGGTGATGACTTGGATCGTAGGACTGACTTGTATTTTAGATATTTATTAGGCCATTAGGGTGCCTTTAAAACTGGGTAATAATAACAAAGCTGCAGATGCCCCCCCCCCCCCCACCTCAAGCTGTCCATTGTCCGGCTTTGTAAAAGTTGACTTTATGGAGGGAGGGATGACGAGGGAGTGGGAATACGGGAGAGCACTAACCAGAATAATAGCTTCTGTCCCCATAGAGCTGGAAGAAGAAGAGGAGGCGGCGGTAGCCACCTGTGGCGGACACTAGCATTGTTAGCGGCCTTGCTGCAGGATGCTCCACCGCTGGGACAGAGGCTTTGTCTTCTATTGTATGAGATTCTCCGAAGGACAGAGCCAAGCCTCTGATGTGCAATTTCTCTCCCGTAGGAGCTGGAATTGTCCACACATCCCCATCCCAACCGGTTCAGACAACAAAGGGACATACAGCACTGGGTTTCTAGGTTCTCAGCATTAACTTTCGTTTTATCAGTCAATATATCAAGCTTTTGTTGATTGTGTTTTGGAATTGTAGCATTCTCCGAGAGGAGTGTAAGCTATTAGGAACATTTATTTAGCTCCTCCATAATCAGTGGAGCGGGGGTTGGTTGTTTAAGCCTGCTCAGCGTTTCACAGGCTGCTGCTCTGATTACTTCCCCTGGCATTATAGAGGGTTCTAGGATTACAGTGGCAGCAAGAACAGGGTAAACAGCCTGCAGCTACAGTCAATCCCTGGGGAGGTGTGCCCAGAAGGTGGTGGAGGAGCTCATAAATAGTGTGTGGCCCAAGGCAGAGGAGAGATTTCCTGGATCTAGTTCTTGGAGGAGACTCCTGTGCTGGGGTTCCTCCTCTGGGACAGGGTTCCTCAAGGTGCCACCTAGAAGAAATTAGAAGACATTGAGGCCCCAGCTTGGGGGAGGGGGGGCAATTTGTGAAAGCTAATGCCAGGAGTTTTCATTTGAGTCTGGAGACTCTATGGTTGAACTGGATGGACTTTTGTCTTTTTTCAGCCAGACTAACTATGCAACTGGAGAGTACCAAGAGGAGGTTGAGGGGAAAGTGTTCAGCTGTCCTATGGTGGTATGAGTTTGAGTCTCTCACACATGAAGGTGCCGGGTGGATATTGGAAGGGGGCAACCCAGGCACATATTTACCACAAGGCAAACAAGGCACTTGCCTAGGGTGGCATTTTTCAAGGGGGCAGCACATCCCCCCAGAAGAAGGGATGAAAGAAGGGAAATGCGCACCATGGGATCCGAGAGAGGCTGCTTGATGGTGTATGTAGAGCCTGACTGCGAAGAAGAGTGCCTCTCTATCGCTGAAGGAAAGGGGGGGTTAGTGGAAGGCTCTCCCGGGTGGGGGCAGGGGTGTTTTTGGTCAATATCAGGCTCTCTCCATGGGAGGGGGAAGGGGGGGGGGTTTGTGTTGGTCAGTGTCCGTGGGAGCAGATGATTTTTGTGTTGCCTAGGGCTGCACAAAACCTAAAGACACCACTGGGGCAACCGATGATCCTGTGACCGTGTGAGTAACTGACTCTGGTGCTGGAAATTAGGTATTGTATGCCGCCTTATCCTGGTCCATTCGGAAATGTCCTAGTGTGCAGCTCAGCAAAAAAGCCCTCAAAGTGTTCAGTTCTTCAATCCTGGGGTAACTCTATGCTCCCTTCCCCATCCAAATTCTAGGTTCCAATGAAACCCCCCCAAAAAGACACCGCTAGACTGTTTCTTTGAGCCAGTGAAAGAGTGGAGAAAATGCTATCTGCTTGGCTGGGCGTGTCCTAACTGGGGCCAAGTTCACCAGTGGCTCTTTCAGGGTGTTCTACATAATTGTAACTATATTTGTACATGGGGCCTCCATATTTACTTATTACATACTTTTCGCTTTGCAGCACTCCACAATGGTTGTGCTTTACCGCTCAAGTCTATGAGTCAGCCATAAAACTGGAGGTTCCAGTGTTTCTCCACTCCAGTCATGACATTAACCCATAAAACTGGAGGTTCCAGTGTTTCTCTACTTCAGTCATGATGGTAACCCATAAAACTGGAGGTTCCAGTGTTTCTCTACTTCAGTCATGATGGTAACCCATAAAACTGGAGGTTCCAGTGTTTCTCCACTCCAGTCATGACATTAACCCATAAAACTGGAGGTTCCAGTGTTTCTCTACTTCAGTCATGACGGTAACCCATAAAACTGGAGGTTCCAGTGTTTCTCCACTCGTCATGACATTAACCCATAAAACTGGAGGTTCCAGTGTTTCTGTACTGCAGTCATGCCGGTAACCCATAAAACTGGAGGTTCCATTGTTTCTCTACTTCAGTCATGACGGTAACCCATAAAACTGGAGGTTCTAGTGTTTCTCCACTCCAGTCATGACATTAACCCATAAAACTGGAGGTTCCAGTGTTTCTTCACTCCAGTCATGACATTAACCCATAAAACTGGAGGTTCCAGTGTTTCTCTACTTCAGTCATGACAGTAACCCATAAAACTGGAGGTTTAAGTGTTTCTATGCTCCACTGATGACATTGCCCATAAAACTGGAGGTTCTAGTGTTTCTCCACTCCAGTCATGACATTAACCCATAAAACTGGAGGTTCCAGTGTTTCTATGCTCCACTGATGACATTGCCCATAAAACTGGAGGCTCTAGTGTTTCTCCGCTCCAGTGATGACATTTCCCAATAAAATTGGAGGTTCTAGTGTATCTCCACTCCAATGATGACTCTAGTATAAAGCTAGGGCATGGCCTGCATACAGAAGGACTACACGCTCTAGGCCCAGTGCCTAAAACCAGGCACACAGACTTCACACAGGGGAAGCACCCTTAAGAGGAGGGCTACAAAATAGCTCCCTCTTCGAGGAAGGTGGGCTGCAAAAAGAACCCTTCCAGAAGAGGGCTCAGCTGTTTTTTTCAAGCCTGGTCCAACCAATCGGTGATAAGATTTCCTGACACAAGACTTCCTGACACAAGACTCTGGAGCCTCTCTCATGGAGCAACTGGCAGGTAAACCCAAATATGAGGAAACCCAGAACACCAGGAACCTTGGTTAGGTTTGGAAACATACATCCCTACCTACAGAAGAGCCATCATGTGACATGCCAAGCTATGGCTCATTCATTTGTGTGTCTAAATATCCGCATTAGCTATTGAGCTTCATGCATGGTGGGCTTGATGAGGTAAGGAGAGCCCTCAACACTCCTGAAAAGCAACCCTTTCCTCCGGGAGCAAATCCTTTTCTTCTACTAGATGTCCTCTCTTATGGAAGAACCTGCACCTTCCCTTGAAGAAATTCAGAGTCACGTTTTTTTTTTTTTTAGAATTTTTCACCCCGAGCCACTAAAAAAACCGATTAGAGCGCAAGGTGGATTGTATTGCCAGAACAATAGAGGAACATTTGAAGGCTTGAAAGAAGTGGTGGGGCTTGAAATCGTCTGCGTGTAAGCGGGGCCAGCTATCAGCCGAGCTTCCGTCAGCCGTTTCGCGGGAAGGAAGAAAAGGTTAGCAGGCAAACAATAAGCAATTTCAGGTGAATGGCTGCAAATCACGCTAATGGATGCCATCCTGCCTCGGCGGGAGACAAGAGCTTTTTAATCCCCCGTTATTATTTCTGCATTATGTAAGGAAGAATACAAAGAACGGAGGTTTGGTGAACGCCGCGGCAGAAAGGAACTTAACCCTCCCCCCCCCCCCATCTGTTTGATTGAAGGGCTCAGAGCTCAGGGTTCTGCGTTCCCTATGTGCTCTCAGACGCTGTTCTGCGCACAGGACACCCTCAGATCTTCACTTGCTGCTAACAATAGGAACGTGCCGTATGAAGATATTATGAATTATTATTATAATATTAATTTTTTTTTTTTTTTTTATAAAATTATATTATTAGGATTATTATTATTATTGTTAGTATTATTATTATTATTATTATTATTAATAATAATAATATTTATTAATTATATATTATATTATAATGTATCTTTGGTATACATTTTCTTCTTTTTTTTTTTTTTAAATGAAGGTGCTCTAATATCGCAGAATGCAAAAAAGAGCGAAAGTACAAATATTGATCGTGAAGATATTATGAATTATTATTATAATATTAATTTTATTATTAATTTTTATAAAATTATATTATTAGGATTATTATTATTATTGGTAGTATTATTATTAATAATAATAATAATAATATATATATATTAATTGTATATTATAATGTACCTTTGGTATACATTTTCTTCTTTTTTTTTTTAAATGAACGTGCTCTAATATCGCAGAACGCAAAAAAGAACGAAAGTACAAATATTGATCGTCAATCACTTTAATATAAGATCAACTGGCATATATATGGGCTTAAAAACATGCCTACGGGGCAATTTTTAAAATGTTTCACTCACCTGTTAAAATCTGTTTGTTTTTTTTTGCTAGATATGTAAATTATATTATTATGATTATTATTGTTATTATTATTATTATTATTAAAAATATATACATTATTATATTTTATATTATATATTATATTACAATGTACCTTTAGTATACATTTTCTTCTTTTTTTTTTAATGAAGGTGCTCTAATATCGCAGAACGCAAAAAAAGAGCGAGCGTACAAATATTGATCGCCAATCACTTTGATGATTTTTAAGAGCAACTGGCATATCTATGGGCTTAAAAACATGCTTTTGGGGCAATTTTTAAAATGTTTCACTCACCTGTTAAAATCTGAATTTTTTTGCTAGATATGTAAATTATATTATTATTGTTATTATTATTATTGTTATTATTATTATTATTCTTAATAATAATAATATATTCATTATTATATTATATATTATATTACAATGTACCTTTGATATACATTTTCTTCTTTTCTTTTTTTCTTTTTTTTTAATGAAGGTGCTCTAATATCGCAGAACGCAAAAAAAGAGCGAGCGTACAAATATTAGTCGCCAATCACTTTGATGATTTTTAAGAGCAACTGGCATATCTATGGGCTTAAAAACATGCTTTTGGGGCAATTTTTAAAATGTTTCACTCACCTGTTAAAATCTGAATTTTTTTGCTAGATATGTAAATTATATTATTATGATTATTATTGTTATTATTATTATTATTATTATTATTATTATTATTCTTAATAATAATAATATATTCATTATTATATTATATATTATATTACAATGTACCTTTGATATACATTTTCTTCTTTTCTTTTTCTTTTTTTTTAATGAAGGTGCTCTAATATCGCAGAACGCAAAAAAAGAGCGAGCGTACAAATATTGATCGCCAATCACTTTGATGATTTTTAAGAGCAACTGGCATATCTATGGGCTTAAAAACATGCTTTTGGGGCAATTTTTAAAATGTTTCACTCACCTGTTAAAATCTGAATTTTTTTGCTAGATATGTAAATTATATTATTATGGTTATTATTGTTATTATTATTATTATTATTATTATTAAAAATATATACATTATTATATTTTATATTATATATTATATTACAATGTACCTTTAGTATACATTTTCTTCTTTTTTTTTTAATGAAGGTGCTCTAATATCGCAGAACGCAAAAAAAGAGCGAAAGTACAAATATTGATCGTCAATCACTTTGATGATTTTTAAGAGCAACTGGCATATATATGGGCTTAAAAACATGCTTTTGGGGCAATTTTTAAAATGTTTCACTCACCTTTTAAAATCTGAATTTTTTTTGCTAGATATGTAAATTATATTATTATTGTTATTATTATTATTGTTATTATTATTATTATTCTTAATAATAATAATATATTCATTATTATATTATATATTATATTACAATGTACCTTTGATATACATTTTCTTCTTTTCTTTTTCTTTTTTTTTAATGAAGGTGCTCTAATATCGCAGAACGCAAAAAAAGAGCGAGCGTACAAATATTAGTCGCCAATCACTTTGATGATTTTTAAGAGCAACTGGCATATCTATGGGCTTAAAAACATGCTTTTGGGGCAATTTTTAAAATGTTTCACTCACCTGTTAAAATCTGAATTTTTTTGCTAGATATGTAAATTATATTATTATGATTATTATTGTTATTATTATTATTATTATTATTCTTAATAATAATAATATATTCATTATTATATTATATATTATATTACAATGTACCTTTGATATACATTTTCTTCTTTTCTTTTTCTTTTTTTTTAATGAAGGTGCTCTAATATTGCAGAACGCAAAAAAAGAGCGAACATACAAATATTGATCGTCAATCACTTTAATGATTTATAAGATCAACTGGCATATATATGGGCTTAAAAACATGCCTACGGGACAATTTTTAAAATGTTTCACTCACCTGTTAAAATCTGAATTTTTTTGCTAGATATGTAAATTAGATTATTATGATTATTATTGTTATTATTATTATTACTATTAAAAATAATAATAATATAGAATTTGTTTTTCTAGATATGTAAATTATATTATTATGATTATTATTATTGTTTTTATTAGTATTATTCTTAATAATAATAATCTATTCATTATTATATTATATATTATATTATAATGTACCTTTGATATACATTTTCTTCTTTTCTTTTTCTTTTTTTTAATGAAGGTGCTCTAATATCGCAGAACACAAAAAAAGAGCGAACGTACAAATATTGATGGTCAATCACTTTGATGATTTTTAAGAGCAACTGGCATATATATGGGCTTAAAAACATGCCTACGGGGCAATTTTTTAAATATTTCACTCACCTGTTAAAATCTGAATTTTTTTGCTAGATATGTAAATTATATTATTATGATTATTATTGTTATTATTATTATTATTATTATTAAAAATATATACATTATTATATTATATATTATATTACAATGTACCTTTAGTATACATTTTCTTCTTTTTTTTTTTAATGAAGGTGCTCTAATATCGCAGAACGCAAAAAAAGAGCGAAAGTACAAATATTGATCGTCAATCACTTTGATGATTTTTAAGAGCAACTGGCATATATATGGGCTTAAAAACATGCTTTTGGGGCAATTTTTAAAATGTTTCACTCACCTTTTAAAATCTGAATTTTTTTGCTAGATATGTAAATTATATTATTATTGTTATTATTATTATTGTTTTTATTAGTATTATTCTTAATAATAATAATATATTCATTATTATATTATATATTATATTACAATGTACATTTGATATACATTTTCTTCTTTTCTTTTTCTTTTTTTTAATGAAGGTGCTCTAATATTGCAAAACGCAAAAAAAAAGAGCGAACGTACAAATATTGATCGTCAATCACTTTGATGATTTTTAAGAGCAACTGGCATATATATGGGCTTAAAAACATGCCTATGGGGCAATATTTTTAAATGTTTTACACACCTGTTAAAATCTGAATTTTTTTGCTAGATATGTAAATTATATTATTATTATTATTATTAATAATAATAATAATAATATATTAATTATTATATTATATATTATATTATAATGTACCTTTGGTATACATTTATTTTTTTTAATTTTTTTATGAAGTTGCTCTAATATCACAGAACGCAAAAAAAGAGCGAACGTACAAATATTGATCGTCAATCACTTTGATGATTTTTAAGAGCAACTGGCATATATATGGGCTTAAAAACATGCCTATGGGGCAATTTTTTAAATGTTTTACACACCTGTTAAAATCTGAATTTTTTTGCTAGATATGTAAATTATATTATTATTATTATTATTATTATTATTAATAATAATAATAATAATAATATATTAATTATTATATTATATATTATATTATAATGTACCTTTGGTATACATTTCTTTTTTTTAATTTTTTTATGAAGTTGCTCTAATATCACAGAACGCAAAAAAAGAGCGAACGTACAAATATTGATCGCCCATCAGTTTGATGATTTTTTTAAGAGCAACTGGCATATATATGGGCTTAACCACATGCCTATGGGGCAATTTTTAAAATGTTTCACACACGTGAATTTTTTTGCTAGATATGTAAACCCTCCAAAAAATGTACATTTTCTGAAAGCAGGGGAAATAAAATGGTGGTATTTTTTTTTTTTTATGTCGCATGATAATCGCACGGTAATTTATCAAACGCATGTTTTCAGGAAAAATGACATTAAAATGAACTTTTGGTGCAAGAAAACACAATATAATACCCAAGATTTCTTAAATATAAAAATTATTATTATTATTATTATTATTATACAGGATTTATATGGCACCAACAGTTTGCTCAGCGCTTTACAATATAATGGGAGACAATACAGCAACAATACAGTTCAATACAAAAATATGGGGTTGTGTCGAGCCCAGGGGCGGACTGACAACTCATGGGGCCCCCGGGCAATAGGGGATCATGGGGCCCCTGTGTCATTGCCCAAACTCAAAAAAGCCTATAAAAAAGTACCAGGGGCATCTCATGGGGCCCCCTACTGACCCTGGGCCCTCGGGCAGTGTCCGAGTTTCCAAATGGTCAGTCCGACCCTGGTCGAGCCTAAAAAGTCTAAAAATTGTGCACGCACGGGGAATCGCAAAAAAAAAAAAAGAAAATAAATTGGCACCCACAATTCTCCATTTACTGTAAAACTTCTAAAAAGTATAAAAGTTTCTAAAAGCAGAGGCCCTGGAGAATAAAATGGTGGTAGTTGAAATTTTATTACGTCGCATGATATTTACGCAGCCATTTATAAAACGTATATTTTCCCCCCCAAAAAACACTAAAAAATAAAAATTGATGGCACCCAAAATTATCCATTTACCGTAAAACCTGTAAAAAGAATATATATTTCCAACAGCAGAGGCCCTGGAGAATAATATGGTGGTAGTTGAAATTTTATTATGTCGCATGATATTTGCTCAGTAATTTATAAAACGTATATTTTCCCCCCAAAAAAACACTAAAAATTAAAAATCGATGGCACCCAAAATTATCCATTTACCGTAAAACCTGTAAAAAGAAGATATATTTCCAACAGCAGAGGCCCTGGAGAATAATATGGTGGTAGTTGAAATTTTATTATGTCGCATGATATTTGCTCAGTAATTTATAAAACGTATATTTTCTCAAAAAAAAAAAACACACTACAATTAAATTTAGTGCAAACAAACACAATATTATACCCAATTTTTTTATGAAATATAAAATATGAGGTTGCGTTGCGTAAATACATAGAAAACATATCAAGCCTAAAAATTGTGCACGCTTGGGGAAACGCTAAAAATCGATGGCACCCAAAATTATCTAATTACCGTAAAACCTCTAAAAAGAATATATATTTCCAACAGCAGAGGCCCTGGAGAATACAATGGTGGTAGTTGATTTTACTTTACGTTGCATGATATTTGTGCAGTAATTTATCAAATGTATATTTTCCCCCCCAAAAAAACACTAAAAAATAAAAATCGATGGCACCCAAAATTATCCATTTACTGTAAAACCTCTAAAAAGAATATATATTTCAACAGCAGAGGCCCTGGAGAATAATATGGTGGTAGTTGATTTTACTTTATGTTGCATGATATTTGCGCAGTACTTTATCAAACGTACATTTTCTCGAAAAAAAACACTAAAATGTATTTTAGTGCAAACAAAATGCATTATTTTTCACGAACCCCCCCCCCCCCCCCCCCCCACTCAAACGAATTATAATACAAACAAACAATATTATACCCATTTTTTTTAAATATAAAAAATTGGGTTGTGATGAGCAATTAGATGCCAAACAAGTCAAGTTAAAAATTTACCTTAAAAAGTTAAAATTGTGAAATCACAAACGACTTTGGTGCCCAAAATTCTGCATAGGTGGCACTTTAAAAGCCTTTACAGGTTATCAGTTTAGAATTGACCGTGGACGGTGACCCTGGAATTATTGCTCTCACCCCGACGTTTGCGACGATCATGTGTGTGGGGCAATTGAGGTTTACATACATGTGCTCGAGCTAGGCTATGCCACATGGGGTGTGCACAGGGTGCTTTTAATTTTTTTTTATTATTAATATGATTTATTGTAATAAATTATTTTTTTTTACACTTTATAAAATATTTTTTTCAGCTGTGAAGCGAAGTGACACTTGCTTGCTCTTGGCTCTGCTATTTATACTGGTAAGGGGGAGACAGGGGTGCTTACAATTATTTTTTGTTAATTATTTTTATTTATTTTATAAATAAATAAATATCATAATAAATTATAAAGTTAAAAAAAAATCTTTTTTTTTTTCTTTTTTAAACTTTATTGCTATCACAAGCCGCCTGCAGGGGCACGTGACAGGTACTCCTTTGTTACAGTTAAGCTCCTAATGCCTCCCCTGCCCTCCCCTGAGATATTATATGTCGATTTTTTTGGTCATTAGTCACAGGAGAGATCGGGGAATGGACATTGGTTCTGCGCTCACTGGGCAAGAAGGTGGCCTGGTCTGATGAATCACATTTTCCTGGGGAGGAGATGGCACCCCATGCAGTACAGGACGAAGGCATGTTTTGGGCAATGTTCTGCTGGGGAACCTTTGCTCCTGCCATTCAGGTACCACCTACCTAAACATTGTTGATGACCAAGTCCACCCCTTCATGGAAACAGTATTTTTTGATGTCAGTGCCCACTTTTACCAGGATAATGCACCCTGCCACATTGCAAAGATGGTTCAAGAATAGTTTGAGGAACACTACCATGAGTTTGAGATGTTGACTTGACCTCCAAATTCTCCAGATGCCAATCCAATCCAGCACCTGTGGGATTTGCTGGAAAAACAAGTCTGACCCATGGAGGCCCCACCACGCCACTCAACTTTAAAGATGTGCTACTAACGACCACTGATGGAAGAAGGTGGCCTGGACTGATGAATTTAAAAATGGTTTGAGGAACACAACAATGAGTTGGAGATGTTGACATGGCCTAAAATTCTCCAGATCTAGATCCAATCCAGCATTTGTGGGATTTGCTGGTGAAAAAACAAGTCTGATCCATGGAGGCCACATCTGACAACTAAGGATCTGCTACTGACAGCCACTGATGGAAGAAGATGGCCTGGATTGATGAATTCAAGAATGGTTTGAGGAACACAACAATGAGTTCAAAGTGTTGACTTGACTTTCTTGGCATCTGTGGGATGTGCTGGTGAAAAAACATGTCTGATCCATGGAGGCCCCATCTGGCAACCAAGGATCTGCTACTGACAGCCACTGATGGAAGAAGGTGGCCTGGACTGATGAATTTAAGAATGGTTTGAGGAACACAACAATGAGTTTGAGATGTTGACTTGGCCTCCAAATTCTCCAGACCTAGATCCAATCCGGCATTTGTGGGATTTGCTGGTGGAAAAACAAGTCTGATCCATGGAGGCCACATATGGCAACTAAGGATCTGCAACTGACAGCCACTGATGGAAGAAGGTGGCCTAGTCTGATGAATTCAAGAATGGTTTGAGGAACACAACAATGAGTTGGAGAAATTGACTTGGCCTCCAAATTCTTCAGATCTGAATCCAATCCAGCATTTGTGGGATGTGCCGGTGGAAAAACACATATGATCTATGGAGGCCCCATCTGACAACTAAGGATCTGCCAATAACAGCCACTGATGGAAGAAGGTGGCCTAGTCTGATGAATTCAAGAATGATTTGAGGAACACAACAATGAGTTCACAGTGTTGACTTGGCCTCCAAATTTTTCAGATCGGAATCCAATCCAGCATTTGTGGGTTGTGCTGGTGGAAAAACTGCTAATCCATGGAGAACCCATCTGGCAACCAAGGCTCTGCTACTGACAGCCACTGATAGAGGAAGGTGGCCTGGACTGATGAATTCAAGAATGGTTTGAGGAACACAACAATGAGTTCAACGTGTTGACTTGGCCTCCAAATTCTTCAGATCTGAATCCAATCCAGCATTTGTGGGTTGTGCTGGTGGAGAAACTGCTGATCCATGGAGACCCCATCTGGCAACCAAGGATCTGCTACTGACAGCCACCGATAGAGGAAGGTGGCCTGGACTGATGAATTCAAGGATGGTTTGAGGAACACAACAATGAGTTGGAGATGTTGACTTGGCCTCCAAATCCTCCAGATCTCAATTTAACTGAGCATCTGTGGGATGTGCTGGAAAAACAGCTTCGATCCATTGAGGCCCCACCTCGTAACTTACAGGACTGAAGGGATCTGCTGCTGATGACCACCAGTGGAAGAAGGTGGCCTGGACTGATGAATTCAAGAATGGTTTGAGGAACACAACAACTGGTTCAAGGTGTTGACTTGGCACCTACATTCTCCAGATCTCAATCCAATCCATCATTTGTTGGAAGTCCAATCCATGGGGGCCCCACCTTGCAACACACCGGACTTAAAGGATCTGCTACTGACGGCTTGATGCCACCACAACACACCTTCGGAGGTCTAGTGGAGTCCATACCTTGATGTTAGGGCTGTTTTGGTGGCAAAAAAGGGGGACCTACTCCATATTAGGTGGGTGGTCATACAGTTATGGCTGATCGTTGAATCTTTGGTAATGTCAAAGTTATCGTCGAATTAACGGGCCTACAGAAGAGATACAAAAACAGCCCTGGCCCATAGATGGCCTACAAGGCTGAACTGGTTAAAAATGTGGCGCCAAAAAAATTTCGTATCACCCCGAGGGCGAATTAAAAATCCCCCGACATCAGAAAAAAAGCCGAATTAAAAGTGGCATTGTTCCCTCTGTAAGCGGCGCACAAAGGCGGGTTCACAATAGCGGCGCCGCACGCTCGCCTATTTTTAGCCGACGTGAAACTGATTTTCAATTTCGTTTTGGAGGAGGACGCTAAAAAAAAAAATCCCCTGTAATTGTTCCATCCCCGACATTGGTATGAGGAAGATATTTTTGTCCCATAGTGCGAAGCGCGTTCGTCTTTTGTCCCTTTCTATAGAACGATAAAAATAATCCCATTTCCCGATGCTTTGTACTCCCGGAGCCGCGTCTGATGCACAGCGTACGGATTTATCTGTACTTCAGATACATGGAATCATTTAAGCCGGAAAAAGGCGGCTTAGGATACCGCGGACGGAGACTGCAGCATAAATCTTCATAATTTATAATAAAACGAACGACGGGTGAAGATTAGTCTTCCCTACAGTAGAGGATATATATATACACACACACACTACATTGCCAAAAGTATTGGCCCCGCCCTCCCAATCATGTGATTCAGGTGCTCCAATCCCCTCCATGGACACAGGTGTATACAATCAAGCCCCTAGGCATGCAGACTGCTTCTACAAACATTGGTGAAAGAATGGGTCGCTCTCAGGAGCTCAGTGACTCCAAGCGTGGTCCCGTGATAGGTGGCCACCTGGGCAATAAGTCCATCCGTGACATTTCCTGGCTACTAAATATTCCACGCTCAACTGTTAGTGGGATTAAGCAACTGGGAACAACAGCCACTCAGCCACCAAGTGGTAGGCCACGTCACATGACAGGGCGGGGTCAGCGCATGCTGAAGCGCACAGTGCGCAGAAGTCACCAACTGTCTGCAGAGTCAATGGCTAAAGACCTCCAAACTTGGTGTGGCCTTCAGATGAGCCCAACAACAGTGCGTAGAGAGCTTCATGGAATGGGTTTCCATGGCCGAGCAGCTGCATCCAAGCCTTCCGTCACCAAGTGCAATGCAAAGCGGCGGATGCCGTGGTGTAAAGCACGCCGCCACTGGACTCTAGAGCAGTGGAGACGGGTTCTCTGGAGTGACCAATCATACTTCTCTGTCTGGCAATCCGATGGACGTGTCTGGGTTTGGCGGTTGCCAGCAGAATGGTACTTGCCTGACTGCATTGTGCCAAGTGTAAAGTGTGGTGGAGGGGGAATTATGGTGTGGGGTTGTTTTTCAGGGGTTGGGTTTGGCCCCCTAGTTCCAGTGAAGGGAACTCTTAAGGCGACATTTTGGACAATTTCATGCTCCCAACTTTGTGGGAAGAGTTTGGGGATGGCCCCTTCCTGTTCCAACATGACTGCCCACCAGTGCACAAAGCAAGGTCCATAAAGACATGGAGAAGCCAGTTTGGGGTGGAGGAACTTGACTGTCCTGCACAGAGTCCTGACCTCAACCCCATAGAACACCTTTGGGATGAATTAGAGCGGAGACTGTGAGCCAGGCCTCCTCCCCCAACATCAGTGCCTGACCTGACAAATGTGCTTCTGGAAGAATGGTCCAACCTTCCCATAGACACCCTCCTAAACCTTGTGGACGGCCTTCCCAGAAGAGTTGAAGCTGTTATAGCTGCAAAGGGGCGGGGCCAACTCATTATTGAACCCTATGGACTAAGACTGGGAGGCCATTAAAGGTCCCGTGTGTGGGAAGGGCGTGGCCAACTCAATATTGAACCCTACTGACTAAGACTGGGAGGCCATTAAAGGTCCCGTGTGTGGGAAGGGCATGGCCAACTCAATATTGAACCCTACTGACTAAAACTGGGAGGCCAATAAAGTTCATGTGCGTATAAAGGCAGGTGTCCCAATACTTCTAGTTCTTACTTGGCCTGTTAGGTAAATTTAGTGTTTGGCTTCACTGTAGTTAGTGGGACGCTTGTTGGTCGATTGGGTCTTATCAGGATTCTTGAGATGAGAGTTTGATTGCTGTCCTCTGCCTCCGGAAGCAGCTCCCCAAGCATAGGGAGGGAAAATCAAATGATTATTTGAATATTTATCATGCCTTGGCCAGTGCCTGGAAGGGGGCATCCAAAAGGTGGCTTGGGTGGTGGTAAATAGACAAGAAGCCTAAGCATATGGTTCTTTCCTTGTTAGGGGGGGTTCCAGTCTCCTGGGAGGGTTGTTGCCCCAGGGAGATAGCCAGAGCCTTGGCCCTCAGTGGTTGTTGGGCTGAGGCCTAAAAATAATTGTCAAAGAAATACCCTTGCTGAAGGGCACTGTTTCTGAGTCCTGTACTGAAAGAGGGATCCTTATTTCCTTCACAGAGGATTTGCCTGAGGACACTGGGTGGGGGACAGTTCCTGGGACACTGTTCATAAATACTTCACTAGGACTGATAGCTGGGCAAGTGCTAGAGGGGATCCAGTGGCCAGAGGTTGCTTTATGGAGTGTTGTTGCAGGGCAGTCGACATCTAAGCCATAGCATGCTACCCCCCAGAAAAGCTGGTCTTGGAAAGATTAGAAGGAAGTTCGCCCTTCCTACTGATTGTTATGGAGTATCTGGTGACCCTAAACCCTTCTCCTGTTAAAGTTCTTCAGCAAGAAACCCTAAGAAGACAACCCCTACACCAGGGGTCTGCAACCTTTAAGACATAAAGAGCCACTTGGACCCGTTTCCGAGAGGGAAAAAAAGACTGGGAGCCGCAAAACCATTGCAACATTTAAAACAAATCCGACACTGCATATATTGCAAAAAGCGCTCTGGTCATGAAGGGGGTTTAAGGGCCCAGTAAGCAAAAGGTTAATCAGGGCCACAGTGTATCGTCATAATCACAATCATAGCCTTAGGTCAGTGGTGGGCAACCTTTTTTTTCAACTGAGCCAAATCTCGCCAAAACCACGATTGAAATTTATTTTGAGAGCCACATTTTTAAAACTGAAAATACATCCCCCATATAGTAATTCATCCCCCATAGTAATTCATCCCCCATATAGTAATTCATCCCCCACATAGTAATTCATCCCCCCTATAGTAATTCATCCCCCCTATAGTAATTCATTCCCCATATTGTGTCAATTCACTTACCTTTGCTCCGCGCGTTCCTCTTGCCGTGTTCCCGCGCCGTTCCGGTCTTCAGGGCGGACTGTGAGAGGAGAGGAGTTCGTCACGCTGCCCCGCCTACATCCTGACAGCCAATGTTTGCCACGCTCCGCGGGCCGGATTAAAAGGTCCACCGGGCCGTAGTTTGCCCATTGCTGGGCTAGCTGCAGAGTCCTGACTTTTGGGGAGGCCGCCCGAGAGGAGGGAGGGGAGCGGGCGCCCGGCACACAGAAGACCCTATTGCCTGTCACCTGGTGGGCAGTGTGCTCCGGAGCCGCAGCCAAGGTGAAAAAGAGCCGCATGCGGCTCTGGAGCCGCGGGTTGCCGACACCCGCCCTAGACCATGGCTTCTCAACCAGGATTCCATAGAACCCCAAGGTTTTTCCAGAAGTTGCTAGGGGTTCCTTGACCAATGAGCAATTTCTGCCTCTCAGATAAGTTCCCGTTGACACCACTGATCTTTTTAGCTATCTGTATGGGGGTAATTCCTCCTAATGACCACAAGTGTGAGGAGCATTCTTCCCACTGACCATCACACCAGTGTGTCACGAGTTGTAGTTATAGTAATTTTTAGCAGGGGTTCCCTAAGATCAGAACGTTATTTCAAGGGTTCTTCTGTGTCGCAAACATTGAGAAAGGCTGCCCTAGACTGAACCTTAATTGTCGGCGTGCGTGGGATTGTGCTTGGGTGACCAGCAGCCTTTATACTATTTGGGAGAACCTGTCTGTATTCGGTGACCCCTTCAGGGGGTGAGCAGTACACAAACACAATGAGGAAATTATATCTTGGCTTCCTCTTACAGCGCTGATGCTCGGGCCTCGAGCCTAGGCCCTTGGTCTGATTCCTCAGACCAGGTCTAAGCACTCTGTAGCTTGCAAGCAACCCTGCACCTCTCTCTTGCAGCTCCTTGCTGCTCTGACCCATGTCCTGGCCTCTGGGCAGGGGACCTCCTGTCTCTTGGAACTACTGATTAAGGGTGTGCACAACTGCTGGTCTCCCGTAAAACCCGGAAACAGGGTTAGAGGCTACGTTCCTTCAAAGTCTCTTTGAAGCCTCTGGATTCCAGAAGCCAATCCAGGAGTTATCCAGGAGAAAACTGGAAAATCATCATAGCCATTCTGGAGCCTCTCAGTCTGCCTCCTTGTCCTTGAGGACCTTGTATTCCATTAACCTTTCATCTCTCTTCATAATGGTGCAGCCAATAAGAGAATTATGGCACTTGTCCGATTTCCCCGATTGGCTGAACCAAGATTACAATGAACAGTTGGATTGGAGACCTCCACATATCGCTGAGGGTTTTGTTCCTGACAGGTGAGGCTGAGTTCACACAGGACCGGGCTGAAGGGTAGGCAGAAAACGGGGTGGACAGGACCAGCCAACTATGCTGCTGAGGGGGTAGTGATAGGTGAGGAGTCATTGCACACAGAGAGTAGGAGGAAAAAAATGTCCTGGGTCTCCACGGACTGGACACCATGAGCAATTGCCAAGTTTGCCCCGCATTGCCGACCCTCGTTAAAACGGTCACACATTCATATATATTTGAAAGAGACAATATCCCACTAATTCTGGCCTGTATCTGGGTTTTGGGGTGTACAAGGGCAGCGGCGGAGGAAGGATGTCCAGAGCAGACGAGGACTCTTTGCAGCTGCATAATAGACCTCCATGTATGTTCCTGATGTGTCGCGCTGTACTTCCCACAAAACATGCAATGTCAGGATAATGACTTCCGATTCCTGAAGCACGCCTAATGAGAATCACCTCTTATCTGACCTTCTCTCTATCATTAATATGTAAATTAGCCAAGTTCACATTCATTGATGACGGGAGACTAACTTTTATATAAAGGCTGACGGATGTTTAAAATGACAAGAAAGAAAAAGTACCAGATGAGGAGAGGAGAGGGGAGGAGAGGAGAGGAGAGGAGAGAGGAGGGAAGTGAAAGGAAGGGAAGGAAAAGTTAATGGAAAGGAAAGGCGAAGATGATAGAAAAGGGAAAAAGCAAGAGAATAAAAGGAAAGGGGAAAAGGGAAAGGAGAGGGAAAGGGGAAAGGAAAAGGGGTATGGAAAGAAAAGGAAAAAAGGAAAAGGAAAGGAAAAAGGAAAAGGAAAGGAAAAAGGAAAAGGAAAGGAAAAAGGGAAAGGAAAGGGAAGGAAAAAGGGAAATGGAAAGGAAAGAAAAGGAAAGAGGGAAAGAAAAGGAAAGAGGGAAAGGAAAAAAGGGAAAGGAAAGGAAAAAGGGAAAGGAAGGGAAAGGAAAAAGGGAAAGGAAAAAAAGAGAAAAGGAAAGGAGAAATGGCTAAATGATAAAGGAAAAAAGGAAAGAAAAAGGAAAAGGAAAAACATAAAGGAAAGGAAAAGAAAAAGGGAAAGGGAAAGGAAAGAAAAGGAAAGGAAAGGAGAAAGGAAAGGGAAAGGAAAGGAAAAAGGAAAGAAAAGGAGAGGAAAGGGAAAGGAAAGGAGAAAGGAAAGGAAAGGGAAAAGGAAAGAAAAGGAGAGGAAAGGAAAAAGGGAAAGGAAAAAGGAAAAGGAAAGGCAAGGAAAATAAAAAGGGAAAGTAAAGAAAAGGAAAGAAAAGAAAAAAGGAAGGGAAAACGGAAAAGGACAGGAGAAAAGGGAAAAGGAAAGGAAAGAAAAGGAAGGGACGGGGAGGGATGAGAAGAGAAGAACAAGGAAATGGAAAGGAAAAGAAAACAGGAAAGAGTAAGAAAAGGAAATGAAAAAGAGAGGGATGGGAAGGGAATAAAAAGGAAATCTTATTTTCTAATGAACTCCTACAGACCAGTCAGGACTGGAGCTGCAACCCCAGGACTTTATCCTCCTGCTCACTCCTACCTCCATAAACTTTGGCTGTGAACTTGCCGAGCCCAACTTGCAAGTCTGTGTGGTCTACTCCTGTCTCTGTCGCCTAAGGGAAGTCATACCATGCCCAGACTTCCGGCAACCTTCTGTTCTGGATTGGGGTCCCCACTTTTGCCCCTTACCGCAGCCCTCCTTACTTCTTTCATTCCCCACTTCCATCCCTTATACTTTGCTTTCCAGCACGGCTGGGCAGTAGGCAGTACTCCTGTACCAGGCTTAGGCCCCCCGCTGGCCCAATGTGGCCATGCTTCATGGCCAGCCTGTCTTACCATTCCACCACCTATGCAGCTTTCTGTCAACGTTCCAAAGTGATGCCCCATCACCAACCCCTTAACACGAGTGTCCACCTTGGTCGGATTTCATGCAAATGTTTATCCTGTTGGATCTCCTGAAAGGTCCTTTGAGGTGGTACAGTAGATGGGGGGGGGGGGGACTGCTAGGTAGGCTGTACAGGGCTCTATCATGTCCAAATGGTGGACACACAGGTAGAAGTGTCACTGCGCTCTAAGCTGGCCACCAGCAGTTTCCCTCAGGAAAATCTGACTGCAGCATTCCATTCAGCCCTCAGACTAAACCCAAGAACAAAAATGTAATATATTGCAGTTTACCACTCCTTAGATATGGTGGCTGTATTTGGTTTTCCTGTATCTTGTGGCAATAACACACTTCCTATCCTAGAGTGACAACGCTTGCTCATAGTACTGTGCAGTGGAGCAGCGTTGTCACCCTAAGACAGGATGTATGTGAGGTCTTACAAACATCTGCCCCTCTTCTCCATAACATAGGAAAGAAGTGTTCTGCAGTGTAACTGATAAAAGCGCAGAATAGGAAGATATCAGCTAATATTTCTGGCAGGATCAACGGGTAATGTTTGGTTATCAAACAAATCAAACACTTTTAATGGTATATTTAACAAACCAAACAGGAACACATAGAAGTTCATTGTTGGGGTTTACATATACATTGAAGAGCAATGAAGTGAATTTGGGGTGGCGAAGAAATTGATCGGGGGACGACCTCTGGGGCAGGGCTCTGTTTCAGATGTGAATGCTGTCCCCTTGGTTCCCATATCACTGATCAAAAGGTTCAGTGCTTTAAAACTCAAATTTCTCCTGTAAAAAAGGAAACACACTACTACGGTGACATTGCACCACCAACATATAGCTGTCACCCTCTATGTCAGGGCACTATCTGAGGTGCCCATGTGTCATTATGTGAAGGTTAGGAACTTCGGCCAGTACCCTGCGTGGGCATGCGTGTTTGCGTTGTGCAGATATCTGTGGGCTTGGCTCCTGGCTTCCCCATCATCTCCAACTATACTGTTCACCTAGACGTGGCCTTGGCTTGGCTTCTGGCTTCCCCATCATCTCCAACTATACTGTTCACCTAGATGTGACTTTGGCTTCTGGCTTCCCCATCATCTCCAACTATACTGTTCACCTAGATGAGGCCATGGCTTGGCTCCTGGCTTCCCCATCATCTCCAGCTATACTGTTCACCTAGATGTGACCCTGGCTTGGCTCCTGGCTTCCCCATCATCTCCAACTATACTGTTCAACTAGATGTGACCTTGGCTCCTGGCTTCTGGCTTCCCCATCATCTCCAACTATACTGTTCACCTAGATGTGACCTTGGCTTGGCTTATGGCTTCCCCATCATCTCCAACTATACTGTTCACCTAGATGTGACCTTGGCTTGGCTCCTGGCTTCCCCATCATCTCCAACTATACTGTTCACCTAGATGAGGCCTTGGCTTGGCTTCTGGCTTCCCCATCATCTCCAACTATACTGTTCACCTAGATGAGGCCTTGGCTTGGCTTCTGGCTTCCCCATCATCTCCAACTATACTGTTCAACTAGATGTGACCTTGGCTCCTGGCTTCTGGCTTCCCCATCATCTCCAACTATACTGTTCACCTAGATGTGACCTTGGCTTGGCTTATGGCTTCCCCATCATCTCCAACTATACTGTTCACCTAGATGTGACCTTGGCTTGGCTCCTGGCTTCCCCATCATCTCCAACTATACTGTTCACCTAGATGTGACCTTGGCTTGGCTTCTGGCTTCCACATCATATCCAACTATACTGTTCACCTAGATGTGACCTTGGCTTGGCTTCTGGCTTCCCCATCATCTCCAACTATACTGTTCACCTAGATGTGGCCTTGGCTTGGCTCCTGGCTTCCTCATCATCTCCAACTATACTGTTCACCTAGATGAGGCCTTGGCTTGGCTTCTGGCTTCCCCGTCATCTCCAACTATACTGTTCACCTAGATGTGACCTTGACTTGGCTCCTGGCTTCCCCATCATCTCCAACTATACTGTTCACCTAGATGTGGCCTTGGCTTGGCTCCTGGCTTCCCCATCATCTCCAACTATGCTGTTCCCCTAAATGTGACCTTGACTTGGCTCCTGGCTTCCCCATTATCTCCAACTATGCTGTTCACCTAGATGTGACCTTGGCTAGGCTTCTGGCTTCCCCATCATCTCCAAATATACTGTTCACCTAGATGTAGCTTTGGTTTGGCTTGGCTTCTGGCGTCCTCATCATCTCCAACTATACTGTTCACCTAGATGTGGCCTTGGTTTGGCTTGGCTTGGCTCCTGGCTTCCCCATTATCTCCAACTATACTATTCACCTAGGTGTGACCTTGACTAGCATCATACTACCATGGGAGAAACACCTATCATCTGCTGTCCCTCTCTGTGACTTCTTTGAGGCTCCCATCTGCTGGCCATAGGCAACCCTTGCTGACTACCTCCAGGAGCAGCCATCATCCATCTGGACCTTCAGCGCCCATTCCACTTTGTGCCTTGCATGTCGTGCCACCATATCTAGGGGTGTTTGGACCAGAGGTTTCAGGGGAAGCCCTCTTGCCACTTTGGCCCTGTAACCAGGTATGTGACACTCTAACTGTGGAATGAACCTTCTTCCTCGCTTAGCCCTGTCTGGAAGTAGTAAATTGAATTAGTAGTCGAAGTAGAAACCAGACTTTCCTTTCATTTCCTACAACCATCCCATCTACTGGTCTGCACAGTTTGGATGAAGATGGCGGATATCTAACCAGCCCACCATTCCCAGTGCAAGACGGCCCATCCATGGCCACCCCAGTTCTTATCTAATTTCTCAGGGCACGCTGTGGTGTCACCCTGACCTGCTTCACAGCCAATTACCCGATCCTTTAGTAAACACATAGATCCCGCTGATTGTTTTCCCTAACTCGATAAGGGAGCAGCACATATTATTATTCTCGATCTGCGGTAATTGCTACAGTGCAATTAGCAATTTGCAAATGGCTGCATGGTCGCGGCTTGGCACCTGTAATGCTTGTGTACAGAGACCCACGGTGAAATTGTACATTTCAGCATTAAATTACCAAAGATTTGTGCTCCTAATTGACTTCTTTCATTTCACCGGCTTCTGTAACGGTTATTAGCTGCTTGGGAAGCGGTGGAGCTGCCAAGCGAGACGGCAACTTCTAAAGGATAAGTACAGGTTGTCTACAGGGTTCAACTGCATTGGAACATAGACTGTACAGTACAGTACACACACGAGGCAACACCACAGTACAGACAGTAAATGGTGATTGGATGGGCTGCGTTCTCAGTGATGTCATCGCTCTCTAGTGATTGGATAGGCTGCGTTCTCAGTGATGTCACCGCTCTCTAGTGAAGGGATAGGCTGCATTCTCAGTGATGTCACCGCTCTCTAGTGAATGGATAGGCTGCATTCTCAATGATGTCACCGCTCTCTAGTGAAGGGATAGGCTGCGTTCTCAGTGATGTCACCGCTCTCTAGTGAATGGATGGGCTACGTTCTCAGTGATGTCACCGCTCTCTAGTGAATGGATGGGCTACGTTCTCAGTGATGTCACCGCTCTCTAGTGAATGGATGGGCTACGTTCTCAGTGATGTCACCGCTCTCTAGTGAATGGATGGGCTACGTTCTCAGTGATGTCACCGCTCTCTAGTGAATGGATAGGCTGCGTTCTCAGTGATGTCACCGCTCTCTAGTGAATGGATAGGCTGCGTTCTCAGTGATGTCACCGCTCTCTAGTGAAGGGATAGGCTGCGTTCTCAGTGATGTCACCGCTCTCTAGTGAAGGGATAGGCTGCCTTCTCAGTGATGTCACCGCTCTCTAGTGAATGGATAGGCTGCATTCTCAGTGATGTCACCGCTCTCTAGTGAATGGATAGGCTGCATTCTCGGTGATGTCACCACTCTCTAGTGAATGGATAGGCTGCATTCTCAGTGATGTCACCGCTCTCTAGTGAATGGATAGGCTGCCTTCTCAGTGATGTCACCGCTCTCTAGTGAAGGGATAGGCTACATTCACAGTGATGTCACCTCTATCTAGTGAGCGGATAGGCTGCGTTCTCAGTGATGTCACCACTCTCTAGTGAAGGGATAGGCTGCATTCTCAGTGATGTCACCGCTCTCTAGTGAAGGGATAGGCTGCATTCTCAGTGATGTCACCGCTCTCTAGTGAATGGATAGGCTACATTCTTGGATAACTAGCATTTTCAGAAGAAGCGGTCAGTAGAGGAGGCCTCCATACACTCTATACAGATTTCCTTTAATATCATACTTGTTATGGGATTGAGTTTAATTCGACTATAAAAAGGGCACAGAGGTATGAGAAGGACCCAGATACTCAATACTCACATAATGAAGAACTTTAATTTGCAGCGATGCCGCATCCAGGTCATACAGCTCCCCTGTGAAAAGACAAAATAGTGCTGTGTAAGTATAGGGCGGCCATACCATATTTCACTGGGACTACAGATGGGGTGAACGGTAGAGTTGGAGATGATGGGATAGCCAGGAGCAAAGCCATGCTCACATCTAGGTGAACAGTATAGTTGGAGATGATGGGGAAGCCAGGAGCCAAGCCAATGCCTCATCTAGGTGAACAGTATAGTTGGAGATGATGGGGAAGTCAGGAGTGAACCCAAGGTCACAGCTTGGTGAACAGTATAGTTGGAAATGATAGGGATCCCAGGAGCCAAGCCATGGTCACATATATGTGAACAACATAGTTGGACATGATGGGGAAGCCAGGAGCCACGCCAAGGTCACATCTAGGTGAAAATTATAGTTTGAGATGATGGGGAAGCCAGGACCCAAGATATGGTCACATCTAGGTGAACAATATAGTTGGAGATGATGGGGAAGCCAGGAGCCAAGCCATGGTCACATCTAGGTGAACAATATAGTTGGAGATGATGGGGAAGCCAGGAGCCACACCAAGGTCACATCTAAGTGAGCAGCATAGTTGGAGATGATAGGGATGCCTGGAGCCAAGCCATGGTCACATCTAGGTGAATAGCACAGTTGTAGATGATAGGGAAGCCAGGAGCCAAGCCAATGCCTCATCTAGGTGAACAGTATAGTTGTAGATGATAGGGAAGCCAGGAGCCAAGCCATGGTCACATTTAGGTGAACAGCACAGTTGGAGATGATAGGGAATCCAGGAGCCAAGCCATGGTCACATGTAGGTGAACAGCATAGTTGGAGATGATAGTGATGCTAGGAGCCAGGCAATAGTCACATCTAGGTGAACAGCATAGTTGGAGATAAGGATGCCAGGAGCCAAGCCATGGTCACATCTAGGTGAACAACAGCACAGTTGGAGATGATGGGAAAGCCTTAACCCTTCTCTACTCTACCCTAAACTAAAAAAAATGTCTGTACCTTTAAATATTTGCTAAGACAGATAATCAAATACTTCTTGCTGCACCGATGGGGATCTGTGACCAATGACCAGCCTGAGGTCTGACTCCAGCCCTTCTGTACTGGAAACTTCACTGTTTAGTTATCCATAGCAGCCCCTAATGGGGCCCCCTCCTACCCCAGGCCCCACAGCAGAAGCCTGGACAGCTATAGCTATTGCCATGTCAACTGTTTGTATCCCAGTAACAATTTACCAAAACCATTCCAAGTACATTGCTATTCTTTTGTATCCATTGTGAAAGCCGAGGGTAATACGGCCATCAATATTTTTCTTTCTAACGAGCAAAATAGTAATAGTTATGGATGGAACAGTTAAAGCTGGAGGCTGGGAAGGGAAATCGCTGGCTGGATTCTTGGATCTATTGGGCATTCGGTACAATCAATACACAAAACTATAAAGGTCTGTCTTTTTATTTCTGTGAACTTGCATCTACATTGAAATTGAGGTCCCTAATCCTTACCCAGAACTTGCTTTTGAGCCCACGTGTAGCCACAGGATTGACGTGACCTGTGAGATTCCACATGCAACTCCACGGAAAAGGTCAGTTTTACCTTGACTGTGTTACAATAAAGGAGATCTCTGACATTACAAGAGACTGTCATGTGTCATGAAAGAGCCTGCTACCATGGTACAAGAGACTGTCATGAAAGAGCCTGCTACCATGGTACAAGAGACTGTCATGAAAGAGCCTGCTACCATGGTACAAGAGACTGTCGTGAAAGAGCCTTCTACCATGGTACAAGAGACTGTCATGAAAGAGCCTGCTACCATGGTACAAGAGACTGTCATGAAAGAGCCTTCTACCATGGTACAAGAGACTGTCATGAAAGAGCCTTCTACCATGGTACAAGAGACTGTCATGAAAGAGCCTGCTACCATGGTACAAGAGACTGTCATGAAAGAGCCTTCTACCATGGTACAAGAGACTGTCATGAAAGAGCCTGCTACCATGGTACAAGAGACTGTCATGAAAGAGCCTTCTACCATGGTACAAGAGACTGTCATGAAAGAGCCTTCTACCATGGTACAAGAGACTGTCATGAAAGAGCCTGCTACCATGGTACAAGAGACTGTCATGAAAGAGCATTCTACCATGGTACAAGAGACTGTCATGAAAGAGCCTTCTACCATGGTACAAGAGACTGTCATGAAAGAGCCTGCTACCATGGTACAAGAGACTGTCATGAAAGAGCCTTCTACCATGGTACAAGAGACTGTCATGAAAGAGCCTGCTACCATGGTACAAGAGACTGTGATCATCGGGCTTTGTACAGCCTACTTGACAACCCTCCCCCGCATGGTCTGGTACGTGGGATAGGCTGCATTTTCAGTGTTGTCACCGCTCTCTAGTGAAGGGATAGGCTGCATTTTCAGTGATGTCACCGCTCTCTAGTGAATGGATAGGCTGCATTCTCAGTGATGTCACCGCTCTCTAGTGAAGGGATAGGCTGCATTCTCAGTGATGTCACCGCTCTCTAGTGAATGGATAGGCTACATTCTTAGTGATGTCACCGCTCTCTAGTGAATGGATAGGCTGCAATCTCAGTGATGTCACCACTCTCTAGTGAAGGGATAGGCTGCATTCTCAGTGATGTCACCGCTCTCTAGTGAATGGATAGGCTACATTCTTAGTGATGTCACCGCTCTCTAGTGAATGGATAGGCTGCCTTCTGTGATGTCACCACTCTCTAGTGAATGGATAGGCTGCGTTCTCAGTGATGTCACCGCTCTCTAGTGAATGGATAGGCTGCATTCTCAGTGATGTCACCACTCTCTAGTGAATGGATATGCTGCGTTCTGAGTGATGTCACCGCTCTCTAGTAAATGGATAGGCTGCGTTCTCAGTGATGTCACTGCTCTCTAGTGAATGGATAGGTAGCATTCTCAGTGATGTCATCGCTCTCTAGTGAATGGATAGGCTGCATTCTCAGTGATGTCCCCGCTCTCTAGTGAATGGATAGGCTGCGTTCTCAGTGATGTCACTGCTCTCTAGTGAAAGGATAGGCTGCGTTCTCAGTGATGTCACCGCTCTCTAGTGAATGGATAGGCTGCGTTCTGAGTGATGTCACCGCTCTCTAGTAAATGGATAGGCTGCTGTCAGGAATGGACTGGCCAGCAATGGTGGGACTCACCTGCCTTTTGATCTGCAGTACCAGGGCTGGCCAGCGGGTGCTCCCAGCAATCAGAGACTCAACCTTTCAGCCAGCTAACACCTGGAACTGATGATACTGGTGTATTTAAGGGATGGCCAGACTTGCAGACTCTGCCTTGGTGTTGTGTTTGTCCTGGGCCCTGTATCTGTCCTGCATCCTGTTTCTGTTCCTTTGCTGACCCTGCCTGATCTGAACCGCTGCTGACTTCTCCTGCTCTGATCCCGGCTCGCTCCTGACCATCCCTCTGCCTGACCCTCTGTACCACGCTGCTTGCTACCTGTTCTGATCCCTGGCTTGTGACCCTGACCATCCCTCTGCCTGACCCTCTGTACTACGCTGCTAGCTACCTGCTGAACCTGGCCTGTGACCCCGACCCATCTCCGCTTGCTCCCCCTGTACCTACCTGCCCTATTGATATTGACCCGGCCTGCCTGACGACGCTTGCTTGTATGTACTGTTATCTTCGGGTGGTTGGTTTGGTTTGTTTGCACTGTATTATGTTTTAGTATTGCACTGCGTTTATGTTTGTATGGTTAGTGTTAATAAATTATATTGTTTATCACATATCTGAAGTCTGCGTTTCCCTGCGTCAGTCACACACCTCTGGTCACACCTGGGAGCCCTGACAGCTGCATTCTCGGTGATGTCACCGCTCTCTAGTGAATGGATAGGCTGCGTTCTCAGTGATGTCACTGCTCTCTAGTGAATGGATAGGTAGCATTCTCAGTGATGTCATCGCTCTCTAGTGAATGGATAGGCTGCGTTCTGAGTGATGTCACCGCTCTCTAGTGAATGGATAGGCTGCATTCTCAGTGTTGTCACCGCTCTCTAGTGAATGGATAGGTAGCATTCTCAGTGATGTCACCGCTCTCTAGTGAATAGATAGGCTGCGTTCTCAGTGATGTCCCCATTCTCTATTGAATGGATAGGCTGCGTTCTCAGTGATGTCACCGCTCTCTAGTGAATGGATAGGCTGCATTCTCAGCGATGTCACCGCTCTCTAGTGAATGGATACCGCTCCCAACACTTCTAAACCCTACGACTATCTCCAAGAGTGCTGGACAGGAGGTGTAAAGGATGTCCCCTGGTCAACTTGGTCTATCCCAAGTATATAACACAACCGGTTTCAGTTTTATTCTGTATCTGACCATGTTCTTTCTGACGTCAACGAGTGGCCCGCCAGCTCTTTCTGGTTCAGTGAGCAGGCCTACCAATGGTTCAGCGCCAAGGGGATAAGCTGGTATCTGCAGAATTCATATTCTCCTCCATCCAGCTGAGATCCTCTCATGCCCGGCCACAGCTCTGTCCCATGCCGCCATGTTCTTTCTGATGTCAACGAGTGGCCCACCAGCTCTTTCTGGTTCAGTGGGCAGGCCTACCAATGGTTCAGCGCCAAGGGGATAAGGTGGTATCTGCAGAATTCAGATACTCCTCCATCCAGTGGATCCAGAGTTGTCCCGCTGAGATCCTCTCATGCCTGGCCACAGCTCTCTCCTGTGCCGCCATGTTCTTACTGACGTCAACGAGTGGCCCGCCAGCTCTTTCTAGTTCAGTGGGCAGGCCTACCAATGGTGCACCAATAGGCCCGCCCTCGTCTCCTTTCCTCTGTTGGAAGGCTTTGCCTCTTGGGATATGTCACGTGCATATCCCAGGAGGCACAGCTGGCAGTGTGCACATCATCCAAAGCAAATGACGTACATGGGGAGTTGGGACCTGGACTTTATTACTAAAAAAAGGTAAAAAAAAGAAGAAAAAAAACAGCGTGATACCTGTTGAATGGAAGAGGAGGGTGGAGTGAAGGGAGATATTTCTCTACTTCACAGTGTAGGGTGCCATGGTGACACCCCCTCAGGATATGACTTCATGACTGGCTTGTACAGAAAGACATCAGCATTCCTTCCTTTCAGGGCCTCCTGATGGAAATATGAACATATACCTTCGGTACTGGTCTAATCAATGGGCAGCAAAAACAATCGTCTGAGGAAAACCAAACTTGGCCAATCAATTCTTTTCCAGGGAGTGTTCCTCCAGCAGATGTTGACCTTGATCCCAATGCTGACAGAGACCAACATCAAAAGATGGGGAGCTACTGCTCAGTACTAGGACTTTGGGACTAATATATGACATGGAAACATTCAAAATGACCCCTTTACCTTTCAATTGTTCGTTGCTGAGTTAGACACCAAGCATTTTGATCACAAGGAGGATATTCACCCCTCGCCAGTGGGGGTGTGGGTCCCCCAGAGACCTTCAATCACAGGAGCCTGAAAATACAAGGCTGCAAAGGAGCTTAGCTCTCTTCCCCTTACAACTCTGGAAGTCAAACCCTGCTTAGGATCTTTACAAGAACGTTTTCCTACTTACATGGGAGGATGTTTGGTTCCAAAGCCAATCTTACTAACCAACCTAAATTAGCTGTGATATCTCCTCCAAAACTTGTCGCATACAAGGTGTTACACGTGTTTGAAAGGTGAACGTTAAGCATTGGGATGTTTTCCATCATTCCTTATATCAGTAACATCCCATTGGACAACTTCTACCAGGGGTTTACCAGGACAGGAAATGAGGAGACATCTCCCAAGTGAGGTCACAGACAGCGGTGGTTTCTCCACCTGAAAAAGTCACTGGGCAGTCAACGCAACGTGTTGTGGATGGAAGGTTGTTCTCCCCATGATTAAGCCCTGCTCTGGGTGAAACATGGTGAGGGCCTGGTTTCGGGTGGAAGAGAGAGGTGTGCTGTCATTGCAATGAATTGTGGTTGATGTTGAACATCTTTGGTGAGTGTCTCGTAGTTTGGATGGAGGACTACAATGGAGCAAGAGCTGACTCCACCCAGCTAATTGCAGGGAATCACGGAGGATACGGGTTGGCCTATGAGCAGTGGAAGTGGTTGGGTTTGCCTGATCTCCAACATGTCTTTTTTTTTTTCCCTTAGATGGCTTGACTGACCAGAGGGACTATCTCATAGGACACACATTGTAGCTTTAACACCCTGGTCCGGAACCTTGCCTTGGATTAGCACTTTCCCATCAAGGATTGGTTGATGTACATAATAGATGACTTATTGGAAGGCTCTCTCTATGTTTTCCATGAAATGTGGTAAACAACTTGAGGATAATTTTTCCAGAGACTTTTAATTGCGTGTTTTTACGAGCTGACATCTCCCAAGTACGTAATATCATCATGTTGGAGTACTCAAGCTGCTTGCGTCTGTATGGTGAAGAGCTGTGACCTTTAAAATATCTTTAATGAATGTTATTTAATGAATTTAAAGGCCTTGTTGCTGTACGTGACTTCTTATATATTTTCAGTGCATATTGGATGCACCTTCTTTTCATAAAGAGAAGACGACTGCTTTGTACCTTCGATGAATTGGTGGTCTATATCAGGGTCTTCAAACTTTCTATACAGGGCCATACTTCTGTCCTAATGACTTTTAAGGAGCCAGACTATGGCCAGTGAGAGTATAAAATGTCCCAGAGATAATAAAACAATTACATAGTGCAGGATCACAGGAACCGGAGGAATAATGCCCCATTGTTGGTGTCAGTGGGAAGAATAGTGCCACATCATTGGTATCAGTTAGGGGAACGATGCCACATCATTGGTGTCAGTGGGAGGAATAGTGCCCCATCATTGGTGTCAGTGGTAGGAATATTGCCCCTTTGTTGGTATCAGTGCATGCATGTAGGCATCTAGATGTGGTGAAGACGACTTGCTGAAGTTCAAACCGAGCATCAGAATGGGGAAGAAAGGGTATTTAAGTGACTGTGAATTCGGCATGGTTGTTGATGCCAGAAGGGCTGGTCGGAGTATTTCAAAAACTAAAGATCTACTGGGATTTTCCCGCACAACCATCTCTAGGGTTCACAGAGAATGGTCCGAAAAAGAGAAAATATCCAGAGCGGACATAGTCAGATGGGATAGCTGAGGTCATACACAGAGGAGCAAGAGAGAGAGAGAGCATCCGTAAGCCAGGCCGAGGTCAGATCAGGGGTAAGGCAGAGTAGACAGGTCCAGGAGCAAGCCGAGTCGGTAACAGGAGATCACAGGTCAAGTCACAGGACACAGGAAACAGGAACAGGGCATGGGAAGCTAGAGATCATCCAGCAACTAGAGGAAGTGATGAGCCTCCTTATAAAGGACGTCTGGCACCAGACTGAGGCTGATGTGTCCTTCTGCGGCCATGTAGAGTACTGGCAGAAATGCCAGATCTTCCAGAACTCCTGCCGTGGACAGGACCCTGAGACGGGTAGTGGTGGTGTCATGGTGTGGTGGATCCATCCTGCCTTGTAACAATGGTTCAGGCTGGTGGTGGTGATGGTGTCATGGTGTGGTGGATCCATTCTGCCTTGTATCAACGGTTCAGGCTGGTGGTCGTGTAATGGTGTGGTGGATCCATCCTGCCTTGTATCAACTGTTCAGGTTGGTAGTGGTGTCATGGTGTGGTGGATCCATCCTGCCTAGTATCAACGGTTCAGGCTGGTGGTGGTGGTGTCATGATGTGGTAGATCCATCCTGCCTTGTATCAACGGTTCAGGCTGGTGGTGGTGTCATGCTGTGGTGGATCCATTCTGCCTTGTATCAGTGGTTCAGGCTGGTGGTGGTGGTGTGATGGTGTGGTGGATCCATCCTGCCTTGTATCAACAATTCAGGCTGGTGGTGTGATGGTGTGGTGGATCCATCCTGCCTTGTATCAATGGTTCAGGCTAGTAGTGGTGGTGGTGTCATGGTGTGGTGGATCCATCCTAACTTCTATCAATGGTTCAGGCTGGTGGTGGTGGTGTCATGGTGTGGGGGAGATTTTCTTGGCACTGGTGAGTGTACATTGGCTGATCGTGTTATTCAACTGTATGGAGAGTCATTTATTTTCTTCATGTCTACCTTAGGAGGCATCTGCCACGTGTGCAGTGAATTAATCCCGGACACTGGGGTACCTCAGTCGTGGTTACAACTGTGTTGGGAGCCATATCTTTTTTTTATATTCACGCAATGAGGCATCTGATAAAATCAAAGGCTGTGGGCGTGATCTAGTAGTGGAAATCCGGAATTGTGGACATTCTTTGTACATCGCCTGAGTTTTGAGGTGAGGACTCGGTTTGTGTATTTCTTTGATATGATGTCAAGGAACGGAATACTTTCCTTTGAGACACAGATCAGGATAAATTGAGAACCACAATTTTGAGAAAAAATGTATACAGCCCGGAGCGGCGCAATATAGTGAAATTCAGCCTATCCTGTGAGCAAAAATGGAAGCGATATGGCGGGCCAGTGCTTTTTCTGGAGAGGACCCAAAATAGCTTCATCTGGTATGGGATGACCTTCCCCATTTCCAGCAGAAGGAGCTATGGTATTCATTAGACTTGCATAGGGCGGTTTCCAAAAGTCTTCCTGAAAGGCGAACTTACACTTTAACGCAGGCCATACATGGGTCGAATTCCGAACAAATTTTCTTTAGAAAATCAGAAATTTGGTGCGTTTTGTAATCCGATGGCGGCACCATTGATTTCGAAATTCAACCAACCAAGCCTTCAATATCTCCTTGTGTTGCTACAGAAAAGAATTTTCATGGCCAAGAATTTTCTTTTCTTTCCAGGTCACAGATTTATATTTCGAATCTCCCATCATTCAAAAAATTTTCAACATGCCGATCACTCAAATTCGATGGTCACACAAAAATCTGCCATTTCTATGACCCACAAATGGTGGGAAATTCCAACGAAAATTCTTAGAAAAGATTTTCGAAAGAAAATTCTTTCGGAGTTCACCCCGTGTATGGCCGGCATTTTGGCTAATAATTTATTGTTTTTGGTAACAAAAAAATAAACATTTTCAAAATTTTCTAATTTTGATGACTTTCTTTTGGAAAACCCAAAACTTTTACAAAATTAGCCCATTAAAAATTTGACAGAGGATCTAAAGCTTTGTAATCTAAACTAGCAAACAAGTAGTATTTTACAAAAAGCTCAACCCACAACCTTTTCACAGGTCATCAAGGCTTGGTCTACTAATATCTCAACTTTTTATAGGTTCTGGGGATTTAAGTGGTTTCTCCTGTGTGAACTTCTGTGAAAGTTCTCGTTTATCCATGCCACAGTATAGCTAGTAGTAGATAGATAGATAGATAGATAGATAGATAGATAGATAGATAAATAGATAGATAGATTCCACTTGAATCGTTCTGTAATGTAGAAGACGCTTCATAGCTCATCCAAGCCTTTTCTTCGGGGCTGATCAGTGGCAAGAAGATACCCCAGAATTATGATCCACTCCTTAAGATGCCGTAATCCAATCACCATGAAATGGTGTTGCTTGGACAACATTAATTGGACCTGAAGAAGTAGCTTGGAAGTCCTACGAAAACGTCTTCGTTGAATGTGTCCAACTGCTACTAGATATGTTGGTGAAATTGGTTAAAAACCTTGTTTTATCGGTCATGATCGGTTGTCTGTTGCCTGGTGCATAAAAGAGAATTGCCAAATCATCTTCGGCCTCATTACCACGATCAATAAAGGTGCATTACATGTCTGAAGGCCATCAATGCCTTTCATAGGATAGGCCAAAGGAGTCAACTGCAGTCAACTTATGTAACTCATTTCATAAATGTATATTCTATTACTTTGTGTCTGAGTCGACCCATCTAAAGCTTCGTATTCAAAACTAGCAAACAAGTAGTATTTTACGAAAAGCTCAACCCACAACCTTTTCACAGGTCATCAAGGCCTGGTCTACTAATATCTCAACTTTTTCTAGGTTCTAGGGATTTAAGTGGTTTCTCCTGTGTGAACTTCTGTGAAGGTTCTCGTTTATCCATGCCACAGTATAGCTAGTAGTAGATAGATAGATAGATAGATAGATAGATAGATAGATAGATAGATAGATTCCACTTGAATCGTTCTGTAATGTTGAAGACACTTCATAGCTCATCCAAGCCTTTTCTTCGGGTCTAATCAGTGGCAAGAAGATACCCCAGAATTATGATTCACTCCTTCAGTTGCCATAATCCAATCACCATGGAATGGACAACATTCATTGGACCTGAAGAAGTAGCTTGGAAGTCCTATGAAAGGTCTTCGTTGAATGTGTCCAACTACTACTAGATATGTTGGTGAAATTGGTTAAAAACCTTGTTTTATCGGTCATGATCGGTTGCCTGGTGTATAAAAGAGAATTGCCAAATCATCTTCGGCCTCATTACCACGAGCAATAAAGGTGCAGTACATGTCTGAAGGTCATCAATGCCTTTCATAGGATAGGCCAAAGGAGTCAACTGCAGTCAACTTATGTAACTCATTTCATAAATGTATATTCTATTACTTTGTGTCTGAGTCGACCCATCCTTTTCCACACCGCTAAAAAGTTTACCGAGTCCCAAAAGATGTTAAAATCCAGCCCACCAGACTCCACGTATCATGGGGTGGCCATATTTTTTTTTTTAGACAAAACCTTGTAATCCATACCACATAACTGGAGGATCTTGCGATCCAGCTCATCGTAGCTTTCGCTGGGCTCGGGTTCAGGTTTGGTTAGTGATTTCTCCGAGGAACCAGTCGACAGGCTGACTTGGGGCCACGGCTGGAGCTTCTGGACAGCCAACACCCGCTTGCATGCCACCACCATCTGTAAAACAGAAAAACATTACGGTTTTTCAAAAGGCGCCATATTGGCAGTGAAATCTCCAGACGCGGCAGAAGTTTCCATGTTACAATAACACCTCCAGATGTCTCTGCAGAACCCAATATGTAATGTAGCACAGCCTGTTGAAAACCATCTGCCACTTGTTTTCTGAAGCTCCCATTGTTTTTTCTGTCTGAATACTAGTTGACTGCAACAGTTGATATACTATTATCCATATATCAAATGCGATTTGTAACCAGATCGCTCAGCGTAGCTGCATTTTAATTTCTACAACATTCTGTATTTATAAAGTATATGCAAATCCACAACCACGTTAGTGTCTCCATTGGGAGATCTCCCCTCTATTCCCTGGTCTGTAGACAACTCATAATTTTTCCATTGCATTTAGTCCCAGTGATGGTGGTCACCAGGCCATATAGAGCGTAAAATCACCACTCCATCCTACATAAAGTGATGGACTTGACTTAGGTTATTTCTACCTGTAGCATTTTGGAGCCACCAGAGAAGATGAGTCAGTAAACTGATAACACGTAGTCTAAAACACAATGGGCATTGGGCCCCTAAACTGGAACCTTGAACTCCAAGGGTTCTCTGGTTGCCCAGTTAATGGAGGTCTCACGTTTAAAGCCTTTAGGGCTTACGGTTTGAATATCCCCATTACCTATGGCATTGGCAACCTATACGGCAAGTAGTATCCATTGTTATTAATTATTATATAATAAAAATATATAGTAGCTTGCGGTGATGGGACACATGGGGCACTTGAAGCTTCCTTCAAAGCTGGCTTCATATGTGGTAACCCATGAGCCTTGGGCGTGCACTGTGCCACACATTGTGTTACTGCAGCACATTCACTTAAAAGGATTTCCTAGTACATCAAAACTCACCAAAAAAAAAATACTTTTATGTAGATGAGGACAAGGGCCTCTTTCTACCCGTAGCATTTTGGAGCCACCAGTGAAGATGAGTCAGTAAACTGATAACACGTAGTCTAAAACACAATGGGCATTGGGCCCCTAAACTGGAACCTTGAACTCCAAGGGTTCTCTGGTTGCCCAGTTAATGGAGGTCTCACGTTTAAAGCCTTTAGGGCTTACGGTTTGAATATCCCCATTACCTATGGCATTGGCAACCTATACGGCAAGTAGTATCCATTGTTATTAATTATTATATAATAAAAATATATAGTAGCTTGCGGTGATGGGACACATGGGGCACTTGAAGCTTCCTTCAAAGCTGGCTTCATATGTGGTAACCCATGAGCCTTGGGCGTGCACTGTGCCACACATTGTGTTACTGCAGCACATTCATTTAAAAGGATTTCCTAGTACATCAAAACTCACCAAAAAAAAAAATACTTTTATGTAGATGAGGACAAGGGCCTCTTTCTACCCGTAGCATTTTGGAGCCACCAGTGAAGATGAGTCAGTAAACTGATAACATGTAGCCTAAAACACAATTGGCATTGGGCTCCCTAAACTGGAACCTTGGGCTCCAGGGGACCTCTGGTCGCCTGGTCAATGGAGGTCTCACGTTTAAAGCCTTTGGGGCTTATGGTTGGAGTATCCCCATTACCTATGGCCTTGGCAGTCTATACGGCAAGTAGTCTCCATTGTTATTATTATATAATAAAGAAATATAGTAGCTTGCGGTGATGGGACACATGGGGCACTTGAAGCTTCCTTCAAAGCTGGTGTCAGGGCTCTATCCTCAGCAGAAGTGTTAGGAGACCTGGCACCCCTGCCAGTACCTTGCATGGCCGCAGAAGTTCACATCGGCTCAAATTTGGTGCCAAACGGCCTTTATAAGGAAGCCCTGCACTACTCTCAGGTGCTATTTGATCTCTGGCTCCCTAGTGATGGGACACATGGGGTACTTGAAGCTTCCTTCAAAGCTGGTGTCAGGGCTCTGTCCTCGGCAGAGGAGTTAGGAGACCTGGCACCCCTGCCAGTACCTTGCATGGCCGCAGAAGTTCACATCGGCTCAAATTTGGCGCCAAACGGCCTTTATAAGGAAGCCCTGCGCTACTCTCAGGTCCCGGTTGATCTCTGGCTGCCTAGTACCTTCGTTCCCTTCCTATCCTGACTTGTGATTTCCTGTTAATGACTCGGCTTGCTCCTGGGCCTGTCTGCTCTGTTTAACCCTGACCTAGCTTGTCTAACGGATCTTCTCTCCTGCTCTCTGTGTATGACCTCGGCTGTCCCTTTTGGCTACGTCTGCTCCGATCCCCACCTGGCACCCGACCTTGGATCAAACTGGTTATCCTGTGATCCTCTGTTCTCTGAAAGACCTGCATACCTCGCACAGGCGCCCCCTGCCTGCAGACCCCATCTCAGTGCTTCAGCCGTGCTCCTGGGTGGACCACCAAACAAGCACTCCCACAGGCGACCTGTGCTACTCTGGGCATGACTCCTGCTGTCCCACCTTCAGGGGAGTCTGGAACTTAGCCGAAAGGGAAGCCCTCTCTCCTTTGGCCTCTGTCACCAGGTACGTGATAGCTGGCTTCACATTGTTGAGATGTGGTAACTCATGAGCTTTGGCGCGCACCGTACCACATACAGTATCGACATGCATTGTGTAACTGCAGCTCATTCGTTTAAATGGATTTTCTAATATGATGTGGTAACTCATGAGGTTTGACGCGCGCTGTGCCACACATTGACACGCCTTGTGTTACTGCAGCTCATTCGTTTCAATGGATTTCCTAATGGGATGTGGTAACCCGCGCACTTTGGCGCCCACTGTGCCACACATTGACACGCCTTGAGTTACTGCAGCTCATTCATTTCAATGGCTTTCCTAATGCACCAAAAAAAGATACTTTTATGTAGATGAGGACAAGGGCCTCTTTCCCACAACCCTGGACGGTGGTTGTGGGGGGGGGATTATCGGAATCTGATACCAGATACTAGGCCCTCCCCCATGAGTATGCACCACAATGCATACTGTGTGTTATGGCATGCTACAAAGCACATTCATTGGCATAGTGTGTTGGGGTGCCATTAAGAATGAACGGCACCAAAGCGCACCAATGAACACCTTTGTCGTGGTAATTTGCAAATGAACGCATGTGATACTGCAGTGCAGCCCAGCATATACAAAAGGTATCCCGATACAGTATATGGGGCCATTTGGAAGTCTGCAAGCCAAGAGTAAACCAGTAAGTGGCCGCAAGGCTACTAAACTATACAAGGATACTAAACACGACCCCCAATCCCAAACCGGGAATACACCAGACCCCTTTTAGGTCAACCTAACCCTTCATATCTTTTAGAAAGCCACCTGCTCTTGGATTTTCAAGATATAAAAGCAGCTAAAAAAAATTTGCTGACGTCGATTTTAAATGTAAGTGTAGCGTTAACCCACAATACATGAATAATCTTCAATACAAAAATAATGTGAAAGAAAAAAAAAATAACGTCCTCCTAGTGAGCGATATGCAATATGACAAATGTCAGAAAAAAGATCCTCAAATCTTACTCTGCGTGAGGACGTCATAGAATCCGTCCTATGCGTTTCACCATATGGTGACGTCACCTCCTAGTGAGCGATATGCAATATGACAAATGTCAGAAAAAAGATCCTCAAATCTTACTCTGCGTGAGGACGTCATAGAATCCGTCCTATGCGTTTCACCATATGGTGACGTCATCACGCTATATACCCAGTCCCAATGCTAATCCTCAAAGCTAACTTTTAACCTGATCCACCCAATAGACTTCCTAATTTGGCGGTGTCCCATTGGGAGCGTCACTTTTACTTTTTGACCAGGGGCGGACTGACAACTCATGGGGCCCCCGGGCAATTGGGGATCATGGGGCCCCTGTGTCCTTGCCCAAACTCAAAAAAGCCTATGAAAAAGGTACCAGGGGCATCTCATGGGGCCCCCTTACTGACCACAGGCCCTCGAGCAGTGCCCGAGTTTCCAAATGGTCAGTCCGCCCCTGCCCTCCACTGACCTCCGCTCAGTGTCCTCCACCCTTCTCTGCCAATCCCTCCACTGGCCTCCATTCAGTGTCCTCCATCCCTCTCTGTCAATCCCTCCACTGGCCTCTCCTCAATGTCCTCCACCCCTCTCTGCCAATCCCTCCACTGACCTCCACTCAGTGTCCTCCACCCCTCTCTGCCAATCCCTTCACTGACCTCTGCTTAGTGTCCTCCACCCCTCTCTGCCAATCCCTTCACTGACCTCCACTCAGTGTCCTCCACCCCTCTCTGCCAATCCCTCCACTGGCCTCTCCTCAATGTCCCCTGTGTCCTTGCCTAAACTCAAAAAAGCCTATGAAAAAGGTACCAGGGGCATCTCATGGGGGCCCCTACTGACCACGGGCCCTCGAGCAGTGCCCGAGTTTCCAAATGGTCAGTCCGCCCCTGCCCTCCACTGACCTCTGCTCAGTGCCCTCCACCCCTTTCTACCAATCCCTTCACTGACCTCCATTCAGTGTCCTCCATCCCTCTCTGCCAATCCCTCCACTGGCCTCTCCTCAATGTCCTCCACCCCTCTCTGCCAATCCCTTCACTGACCTCCGCTCAGTGTCCTCCACCCCTCTCTGCCAATCCCTTCACTGACCTCCGCTCAGTGTCCTCCACCCCTCTCTGCCAATCCCTCCACTGACCTCCACTCAGTGTTCTCCACCCCTCTCTGCCAATCCCTCCACTGACCTCCACTCAGTGTCCTCCACCCCTCTCTGCCAATCCCTTCACTGACCTCTGCTCAGTGTCCTCCACCCCTCTCTGCCAATCCCTTCACTGACCTCCACTCAGTGTCCTCCACCCCTCTCTGCCAATCCCTCCACTGGCCTCTCCTCAATGTCCCCTGTGTCCTTGCCTAAACTCAAAAAAGCCTATGAAAAAGGTACCAGGGGCATCTCATGGGGGCCCCTACTGACCACGGGCCCTCAGGCAGTGCCCGAGTTTCCAAATGGTCAGTCTGCCCCTGTTTTTGACACACAGACACAAAAAGTGAAAATGAATCTCTGAGCAGAAGGGAAGGGAACTCGTCTTTTAGATGGTTGTTATTGGAACAGGCCACCCTAACCATGGTGGAAAAAAAACAAAAAAAAAAACCTAGATACACAGAATATAACTGGATATAACATTTATAGGTAACGTTGATCCAGGGAATATCCGATTGCCTCTCGGGAAGGAATTTTTTTCCCTGAAGGAGCAAATTGGATCGTGCTTTGCTGGGTTTATTTGCCTTCCTCTGGATCAACTGTGGGTGTAGGATTATAACTTTTTTTTTTTAACCACTTCCCTACCGGGCACTTATACCCCCTTATTTACCAGGCCAATTTTCAGCTTTCAGCGCTGTTGCATTTTGATTGACAATTGCGCGGTCATGCAACATTGTACCCATATGAAATTTTTAGCATTTTTTTCTCACAAATAGAGCTTTCTTTTGGTGGTATTTAATCGCCGCTGAGCTCTTTACTTTTTGTGCTATAAGCAAAAAAAGTGCAAAAAAATTTGAAAAAAAAAAAAGTTTCTTTGTTTCTATTATAAAATTTTTCAAACAGGTAATTTTTCTCCTTCACTGATGTGCGTTGATGAGGCAGCACTGATGGGCACTGATAGGCGGCACTGATGGGCACTGATAGGCAGCACTGAAGGGCACTGATAGGCGGCACTGATAGGCAGCACTAATGAGGTGTCATGGATAGGTGGCACTGATATGCAGCACTGATAGGCGACACTGATAATGGGTACTGATAGACAGCACTGATAGGTGGCACTGGCTGACATCACTGCTGGGAACTGACTGGCGGCACTGCTGCGCACTGACTGGCACAACCGCTGGGCACTGACTGGTGGCACTGACTGGCAGCACTGCTGGGCTGCACTGATGGGTGGCACTGGTGGGCACAGGTGGGTGGCACTGGTGGGCACAGGTGGGTGGGCACAGGTGGTGACACTGCTGGGTGGCACAGGTGGGCGCACTGCTGGGCACAGGTCGGCGGATCTTGTGTGTGGCACTGCTGGGCACCGATCATCAGGGCACTGATGATCAGAGACCCTGATGATCAGTGCTGATCCCCGCTCTGACAACTGCCGGTTTTCGGCAGCACTTTCCTCACGCTCTGACAGCGTGAGGAAAGTGAAGCCGAGAACCGGCATTTGCATTTCCCGGTGATCAGTGTGTCATTGGACACGGCTGATCACGTGGTAAAAGGCCGCTGTGATTGGCCTTTTACCGTAGGACACAGCGATCACGGAGATCGCCAGGTGCGCGCCCCCGGGGGCGCGCAGGAGAGCGCGTTCTGGGAGGACGTCATATGACGTCCACCCAGAACTGGCCGGCCGCAGTGCAGCCGTCATTCGGCTATCTGCGGTCGGCAGGTAGTTAATGGTTGTCTTTTTTCAGCCAGACTAACTATGTAACTATGTAACCTCTTATCTAACGTTCTCATACATTGAGTAAAAGTAATACCTTGTACTAATCAGTCCACCGAACTTATAAAGAATCTCGCAGATTTGAAGACGTTATAAATGCTCCCCCCCATTGCCTCCCATTGGAAACGGCATTATCAGCGAGAATCCTTCCTACCTTCCGTATAACAAATATAAGCCCTCTAAGATAAATCTCATCCCTCCGGGATGAATCGATGGGGGGGGGATGGTGCTTCCCGATTCAGAACGTTGGAATAATAATGAGATTCGAGCGAGCCCTCCTGTTCTCTCGTTTGATTAACCTGTCAATCTGCTTCGGCGCATTGGAAATAATTAACTCTTATCTTGTGAAATGTTAATTTCTCCTGCGGTTATTCCGAGACTTAAGACTTTCTGCGTTCGGCTATTAGTCACGTTCGGGTTAGCTGTTCCCGGGCTCTCGCCTGACACCGTGTTTGGTAATCTTCCTCTTGATGAAGAGGCCCGACTGCTCCTCAGTGTGTGGAACATATGTACTAAATAAATCCTATTCCTTCCCCACACACCTGCATCCCCATCATTTGTCCTCACATCCAACGACCCTCTGTGGTCACGGAGATTCAGCAGCCACCGTCGCAGGTGAAGACATTTATTTCCACTCTATTTTTAGATATAGAGCCTCCAAATTCTTCTCTGTATTTTCTCTTTTTAATGGAATATTTTGAAAGTATAGCTGAGACCAAGCTGTGTCCCATGGGGGAGAGTTACCGCAACTTCTTCTTCCCCTCTCCAGTGTCCCATGCCTCCTACCTCCCCTCCATTCCCTGTAATAGAAGAGGTATTATACCCCCACTCTCCTGTGTCCCGTGTCTCCTACCTCCCCTCCATTCCCTGTAATAGAAGAGGTATTATACCCCCCTCTCCGGTGTCCCGTGTCTCCTACCTCCCCTCCGTTCCCTGTAATAGAAGAGGTATTATACCCCCCTCTCCGGTGTCCCGTGTCTCCTACCTCCCCTCCGTTCCCTGTAATAGAAGAGGTATTATACTCCCCTCTCCTGTGTCCCGTGTCTCCTACCTCCCCTCCATTCCCTGTAATAGAAGAGGTATTATACCCCCCCTCTCCGGTGTCCCGTGTCTCCTACCCCCCCTCCATTCCCTGTAATAGAAGAGGTATTATACTCCCCTCTCCGGTGTCCCGTGTCTCCTACCTCCCGTCCATTCCCTGTAATAGAAGAGGTATTACACCCCCCTCTCCGGTGTCCCATGTCTCCTACCCCCCCTCCATTCCCTGTAATGGAAGAGGTATTATACCCCCCTCTCCGGTGTCCCGTGTCTCCTACCTTCCCTCCATTCCCTGTAATAGAAGAGGTATTATACCCCCCTCTCCGGTGTCCTGTACCTCCTACCTCCCCTCCATTCCCTGTAATAGAAGAGGTATTATACCCCCCTCTCCGGTGTCCCGTGTCTCCTACCCCCCCTCCATTCCCTGTAATAGAAGAGGTATTATACCCCCCTCTCCGGTGTCCCGTGTCTCCTACCCCCCCTCCATTCCCTGTAATAGAAGAGGTATTATACCCCCCTCTCCGGTGTCCCGTGTCTCCTACCTCCCCTCCATTCCCTGTAATAGAAGAGGTATTATACCCCCCTCTCCGGTGTCCCGTGTCTCCTACCTCCCCTCCATTCCCTGTAATAGAAGAGGTATTATACTCCCCTCTCCGGTGTCCCGTGTCTCCTACCTCCCCTCCATTCCCTGTAATAGAAGAAGTATTATACCCCCCTCTCCGGTGTCCCGTGTCTCCTACCTCCCCTCCATTCCCTGTAATAGAAGAGGTATTATACCCCCCTCTCCGGTGTCCCGTGTCTCCTACCTCCCCTCCATTCCCTGTAATAGAAGAGGTATTATACCCCCCTCTCCGGTGTCCCGTGTCTCCTACCTCCCCTCCATTCCCTGTAATAGAAGAGGTATTATACCCCCCTCTCCGGTGTCCCGTGTCTCCTACCTCCCCTCCATTCCCTGTAATAGAAGAGGTATTATACCCCCCTCTCCGGTGTCCCGTGTCTCCTACCTCCCCTCCATTCCCTGTAATAGAAGAGGTATTATACCCCCCTCTCCGGTGTCCCGTGTCTCCTACCTTCCCTCCATTCCCTGTAATAGAAGAGGTATTATACCCCCCTCTCCGGTGTCCTGTACCTCCTACCTCCCCTCCATTCCCTGTAATAGAAGAGGTATTATACCCCCCTCTCCGGTGTCCCGTGTCTCCTACCCCCCCTCCATTCCCTGTAATAGAAGAGGTATTATACCCCCCTCTCCGGTGTCCCGTGTCTCCTACCCCCCCTCCATTCCCTGTAATAGAAGAGGTATTATACCCCCCTCTCCGGTGTCCCGTGTCTCCTACCTCCCCTCCATTCCCTGTAATAGAAGAGGTATTATACCCCCCTCTCCGGTGTCCCGTGTCTCCTACCTCCCCTCCATTCCCTGTAATAGAAGAGGTATTATACTCCCCTCTCCGGTGTCCCGTGTCTCCTACCTCCCCTCCATTCCCTGTAATAGAAGAAGTATTATACCCCCCTCTCCGGTGTCCCGTGTCTCCTACCTCCCCTCCATTCCCTGTAATAGAAGAGGTATTATACCCCCCTCTCCGGTGTCCCGTGTCTCCTACCTCCCCTCCATTCCCTGTAATAGAAGAGGTATTATACCCCCCTCTCCGGTGTCCCGTGTCTCCTACCTCCCCTCCATTCCCTGTAATAGAAGAGGTATTATACTCCCCTCTCCGGTGTCCTGGTTCTCCTACTTTACTCACTTCCAGGCCTGCGGCCTCTATCATTGTCTTCGACCTTCAATACCTCCAGTAGGGTAGGATGTCTGTGTCTTCCCGATGTGTGCCTTGGTTCCTTCCCTCAAACACAAGTATGGACAATGAATATGAATAACCAGTAAATAAGTCAATCAATGGCTACAGTGAGGCTGCTGTGCATAAAAAAGAAAAGTCCCATAAAAAGCGGGCCCAGAATTGACATTCTACTTATACAGTCTGGTCAGAGCGCCAAAGAAAAGGTCAAGGAGTCCATAGTTAATTTACATCAAGATAATGTCAAACAGGCAACGTGTTTCGGGGACCAACACCTCCTTCCTCAGGGCTCCGGTGCTGTATGTGGTAGGACTAGAGGATAGCATGGTACTCAGGAATAAAGTGTAAATGTATAAGACTCGAAGAAAGCTCGGAAAATGGGAATAATTAGTAAGAAGAGTTCGAAGACACCTGAGATCAGAGTTTCGGTATAATGTGTCTTGCTGATACACTGATTCCAGGTGTCTTGTAATTCTTCATACTAATTATTCCTGGTTATTGAGGCTTCTTATGAAGTTACAAATTATACCCGAGCACCGCGCCATCATTATACCCGAGCACCGCGCCATCATTATACCCGAGCACCGCGCCATCATTATACCCGAGCACCGCGCCATCTTTGAGTCCTACCACCTACAACACCTGAGCCCTGAGAAATTATACCCGAGTACCGTGCCATCTTTGAGTCCTACCACCTACAACACCTGAGCCCTGAGAAATTATACTCGAGTACCGTGCCATCTTTGAGTCCTACCACCTACAACACCTGAGCCCTGAGGAAGGGAGTGTTGGGCCCCGAAACGTGTTGACTGATGTTATCCCGTTGTGAACGAATATCAGTATTAAAAGATTTTGAATCATCTGCTCTTTGGTTTGGTGCTCTCATTAGACTGTATACATGTGTCTCCTCCCTCCTCCAGCCCCTGCAATATTGCTGTGTCCTACAGTGACGCCGACGTCACACAAATATACAGCATCGCAGAACGGGGCTTTTTTCCATTGGGGCCACATATTTGCGTAACTGTCTTTCTGGTGGGAGTGTGCCTCACAGCGCGCTCCCAGCACAAAGACCGGGGTGTCACTGAGAGCCCCGGGTCGCGTTCTAACGACTCGATTCAGGGTCATATGATCCCTCTGAATGGCCCAGCCTGGCCCCCTTATTTTTTTTCCTCTCTATGAATGGAGGAGAGAGATACATTGTATCTCTCTAACTCCTGAAATAGAGGGGGAGGGGGGAAATGTTTGTTAAAAAAAAAACTGTTGGGGACAAGAAGGGGTCTATGATGCCTACTAGCCAAGAGGTCCACCTTTGTCCCCAGCTGCTTGAACACAACTCCAACATTGACCATTTGGGACAACTCCAACATTGACCATTTAGGACAACTCCAACATTGACCATTTGGGACTTCCCGGGAAACCTTGGAACCATTTGGTAACCTGGAGGAGCTCTTCTGATGGATTTGAGCCTTACCGAACAAGCAGAAAAGAAAGAACTGTTGGGGACAAGAAGGGGTCTATGATGCCTACTAGCCAAAAGGTCCACCATTGTCCCCAGCGGCTGGAGCACAACTCCAACATTGACCATTTGGGACTTCCCGAAAAACCTGGTAACCATTTGGTAACCTGGAGGAGATCTTCCGTCGGATTAGAGCCTTACCGAACAAGCAGAAAAGAAAGAACTGTTGGGGTCAAGGAGTCTATGATACCTACTAGCGAAAAGGTCCACCTTTGTCCCTAGCTGCTCGAGGACAACTCAATCATTGACCATTTGGGACTTCCCAGGAAACCTAGGAACCATTTGGTAACCTGGAGGAGTTCTTCTGATGATTCGAGCCTTACCGAACAAGTAGAAAAAAAAGAACTGTTGGGGACAAGGAGGGGTCTATGATACCTACTAGACAAAAGGTCCACCTTTGTCCGCAGCTGCTTGAGGACAACTCAAACATTGACCATTTGGGACTTCCCGAGAAACCTGGGAACCATTTGGTAACCAGAAGGAGCTCTTCCGATGGATTCGAGCCTTACCGAACAAGCAGAAAAGAAAGAACTTCTGTAGGACACTGGTGTCGCTGAAATGTAATTTGCTTTGCATTGACTGGCATTATTAGATTTCTATAAAGCAATGAGGGGAGATTAAACTTTGATGAACAAACTAATTATGTCTAAGCCGTATTCCGGTGACAGTCAGCACTTTATTCCGCAATGACAATCCGTTAATTTCCGTCTCCGGGAAACATACAGACTGGGTGCGTGGACTCAAACAGCCAGAGCACCCTTTATTTCGCTACAAAACAGCCAACAGCTTAAAGTAACAATACTCAATAAAAGATACCGATACAAAACATAGAAACTGTTGGGGACAAGAAGAGGTCTATGATGCCTACTAGCCAAAAGGTCCACCTTTGTCCCCAGCACCACCCCACCGGCTGGAGGACAACTCCAACATTGACCATTTGGAGCTTCCCAGGAAACCTGGGAACCATTTGGTAACCTGGAGGAGCTCTTCCGATGGATTCGAGCCTTACCGAACCAGCAGAAAAAGAAAGAACTGTTGGGGACAAGAAGGGGTCTATGATGCTTACTAGCCAAGAGGTCCACCTTTGTCCCCAGATGCTCGAGGACAACTCCAACATTGACCATTTGGGACTTCCCGGGAAACCTGAGAACCATTTGGTAACCTGGAGGAGCTCTTCTGATGGAATTCGAGCCTTACCGAACCAGCAGAAAAGAAAGATCTGTTGGGGACAAGAAGGGGTCTATGATGCCTACTAGCCAGAAGGTCCACCTTTGTCTCCAGCTGTTCGAGGACAACTCCAACATTGACCATTTGGGACTTCCTAGGAAACCTGGGAACCATTTGGTAACCTGGAGGAGCTCTTCTGAGGGATTCGAGCCTTACCGAACAAGCAGAAAAGAACAAACTGTTGGGGACAAGAAGGGGTCTATGATACCTACTAGCCAAAAGGTCCAACGTTGTCTCCAGCTGCTTGAGGACAACTCCAACATTGACCATTTAAGACTTCCCAAGAACCAAGCCCCCCCCATTAAAACAGCTGAGCACCATACCACCAGATGGGCCCCCAGCTTGTTAACTATCTCCCCTTTTCGCAGACCCCCAAAGACCCCTGAACCCACCAAGCTACCATGTCGCTCACATGATAAACCAAATCTATGGTAGAGGAGTAAATGCGGGAGGTCAGCAGGGAAAACCTTCTTCCCATGTCAACCTTCTGGAATGAACTTCCAGCAGCCTACCCCACCCCGCGGCTCCTCTCTGTCACCAGTCTGGTAAAGTTTACTGTTTTTTTTCCACTGACCCCTAATGTAAGGGACATTCTTCCCACTGACCCCCAATGTAAGGGACATTCTTCCCACTGACCCCCAATGTAAGGGGCATTCTTCCCACTGACCCCCAATGTAAGGGACATTCTTCCCACTGACCCCCAATGTAAGGGACATTCTTCCCACTGACCCCCAATGTAAGGGACATTCTTCCCACTGATCACCAATGTAAGGGACATTCTTCCCACTGATCACCAATGTAAGGGACATTCTTCCCACTGACCCCCAATGTAAGGGACATTCTTCACACTGACCCCCAATGTAAGGGACATTCTTCTCACTGACCCCCAATGTAAGGGACATTCTTCTCACTGACCTCCAATGTAAGGGACATTCTTCCCACTGACCCCCAATGTAAGGGACATTCTTCTCACTGACCCCCAATGTAAGGGACATTCTTCCCACTGACCCCCAATGTAAGGGACATTCTTCCCACTGACCCCCAATGTAAGGGACATTCTTCACACTGACCCCCAATGTAAGGGACATTCTTCCCACTGATCACCAATGTAAGGGACATTCTTCTCACTGACCCCCAATGTAAGGGACATTCTTCCCACTGACCCCCAATGTAAGGGACATTCTTCCCCCTGACCACCAATGTAAGGGACATTCTTCCCACTGATCACCAATGTAAGGGACATTCTTCCCACTGATCACCAATGTAAGGGACATTCTTCCCACTGATCACCAATGTAAGGGACATTCTTCCCACTGATCACCAATGTAAGGGGCATTCTTCCCTCTGACCTCCAATGTAAGGGACATTCTTCCCACTGACCACCAATGTAAGGGACATTCTTCCCACTGACCCCCAATGTAAGGGACATTCTTCCCACTGACCCCCAATGTAAGGGACATTCTTCCCTCTGACCCCCAATGTAAGGGACATTCTTCCCACTGATCACCAATGTAAGGGACATTCTTCCCACTGACCCCCCAATGTAAGGGACATTCTTCTCACTGACCTCCAATGTAAGGGACATTCTTCCCACTGACACCAATGTAAGGGACATTCTTCCCACTGACACCAATGTAAGGGACATTCTTCCCACTGATCACCAATGTAAGGGACATTCTTCTCACTGACCTCCAATGTAAGGGACATTCTTCCCACTGACACCAATGTAAGGGACATTCTTCCCACTGACACCAATGTAAGGGACATTCTTCTCACTGACCACCAATGTAAGGGACATTCTTCCCACTGACCCCCAATGTAAGGGACATTCTTCCCACTGATCACCAATGTAAGGGACATTCTTCTCACTGACCTCCAATGTAAGGGACATTCTTCCCACTGACCCCCAATGTAAGGGACATTCTTCCCTCTGACCCCCAATGTAAGGGACATTCTTCCCACTGACCTCCAATGTAAGGGACATTCTTCACACTGACCCCCAATGTAAGGGACATTCTTCCCACTGATCACCAATGTAAGGGACATTCTTCCCACTGACCACCAATGTAAGGGACATTCTTCCCTCTGACCTCCAATGTAAGGGACATTCTTCCCACTGACCCCCAATGTAAGGGACATTCTTCCCACTGACCCCCAATGTAAGGGACATTCTTCCCACCGATCACCAATGTAAGGGACATTCTTCCCACTGACCCCCAATGTAAGGGACATTCTTCCCACTGACCCCCAATGTAAGGGACATTCTTCCCACTGACCCCCAATGTAAGGGACATTCTTCCCACTGACCCCCAATGTAAGGGACATTCTTCCAACTGACCCCCAATGTAAGGAGCATTCTTCCCACTGACCCCCAATGTAAGGGACATTCTTATCACTGACCCCCAATGTAAGGGGCATTCTTCCCACTGATCACCAATGTAAGGGACATTCTTCCCACTGACCACCAATGTAAGGGACATTCTTCCCACTGACCCCCAATGTAAGGGACATTCTTCCCTCTGACCCCCAATGTAAGGGACATTCTTCCCACCGATCACCAATGTAAGGGACATTCTTCCCACTGATCACCAATGTAAGGGACATTCTTCCCACTGACCCCCAATGTAAGGGACATTCTTCCCACTGACCCCCAATGTAAGGGACATTCTTCCCACTGACCCCCAATGTAAGGGACATTCTTCCCACCGATCACCAATGTAAGGGACATTCTTCCCACTGACCCCCAATGTAAGGGACATTCTTCCCTCTGACCCCCAATGTAAGGGACATTCTTCCCACCGATCACCAATGTAAGGGACATTCTTCCCACTGACCCCCAATGTAAGGGACATTCTTCCCTCTGACCCCCAATGTAAGGGGCATTCTTCCCTCTGACCCCCAATGTAAGGGACATTCTTCCCACTGACCCCCAATGTAAGGGACATTCTTCCCACTGATCACCAATGTAAGGGACATTCTTCCCACTGACCCCCAATGTAAGGGACATTCTTCCCACTGACCACCAATGTGAGGGACATTCTTCCCTCTGACCCCCAATGTAAGGGGCATTCTTCCCTCTGACCCCCAATGTAAGGGACATTCTTCCCACTGACCCCCAATGTAAGGGACATTCTTCCCACTGATCCCCAATGTAAGGGACATTCTTCCCACTGACCACCAATGTAAGGGACATTCTTCCCACTGACCACCAATGTAAGGGACATTCTTCCCACTGACCCCCAATGTAAGGGACATTGGTACACGTTAGTCCCATGTTCCCCATGTCACCATCATCTCACTTACATGTTTCTCCAATGTATGAAGGTTGTGCTCATCGGAGTCATTCAAGGTGCTGCAATGCATCTGAAAAGCAAACAACAATGGATGAACACTCAGCATACAATGTACATGAAACCCATCATTATCACAGGACAGGCTATGATGTCACACCCCCCAAATACTACTTATGGACCCAAAAGCTGAGCTTTCCCTGCCATAGTCCCTGACTATGCTCCTGCACACCGGAGAGATCTGAGTGTCCCCAACCAGAATGTTCCAGCATTCCATAATATGAAATGGACATTCTAATGGGGACAACTGATGTAAGGGGGCACTCTGATGGGGACAACTGATGTATGGGGGCACTCTGATGGGAATGTCTGATGTAAGGGGGCACTCTGATGGGAATGTCTGATGTAAGGGGGCACTCTGATAGGAATGCCTGATGTAAGGGGGCACTCTGATGGGAATGCCTGATGTAAGGGGGCACTCTGATGGGAATGCCTGATGTAAGGGGGCACTCTGATGGGAATGCCTGATGTAAGGGGGCACTCTGATGGGAATGCCTGATGTAAGGGGGCACTCTGATGGGAATGTCTGATGTAAGGGGGCACTCTGATGGGAATGTCTGATGTAAGGGGGCACTCTGATGGGAATGACTGATGTAAGGGGGCACTCTGATGGGAATGCCTCATGTAAGGGGGCACTCTGATGGGAATGCCTCATGTAAGGGGGCACTCTGATGGGAATGCCTGATGTAAGGGGGCACTCTGATGGGAATGTCTGATGTAAGGGGGCACTGTGATGGGAATGCCTATTGTAAGGGGGCACTCTGATAGGAAATTGTGATGTAAGGAGGCACTCTGATGGGAATGTCTGATGTAAGGGGGCACTCTGATGGGAATGCCTATTGTAAGGGGGCACCCTGATAGGAAATTGTGATGTAAGGAGGCACTCTGATGGGAATGTCTGATGTAAGGGGGCACTCTGATGGGAATGTCTGATGTAAGGGGGCACTCTGATGGGAATGTCTGATGTAAGGGGGCACTCTGATGGGAATGTCTGATGTAAGGGGGCACTCTGATGGGTGCCTGATGTAAGGGGGCACTCTGATGGGAATGTCTGATGTAAGGGGGCACTCTGATGGGAATGCCTGATGTAAGGGGGCACTCTGATGGGAATGCCTGATGTAAGGGGGCACTCTGATGGGAATGTCTGTTGTAAGGGGACACTCTGATAGGAACACATTACTTAAGGGGGTGCTCTGATGGGAACGCATGATATAGGGGAGTATTCTGATGGTGGCAACTGATTTATGGGGGAAATCTGATGGTGGCACCCAATGTAATAAATTACTCTGGAGGGGGAAGCTGATGTTAGGGGGAACACCAATGGGGACTGTAACGGATCCGACCCCAGACTGCACTGGAGGGCTGCTGGAGACACCCCCCACCAAGCCAATACACATAAACACATACATCCCATAATAGTTTGCTCCCAAGCAAGACACACAGTAGAACAATGGAATGCAACCACATGGCATTACACAATCAACAACCCCCCACCCCAATATTAGGACAGATCCCCCTCTACCCCCAACAGGCACAGGGTGACTTACACATAAGAGGGATATGGGGAGCTGAGACAGGGTCTCCCCACCTCTGTTCCACGGGCCCCCCCATCCAAAGTGACTCCCATCACAGGGACATTTATTTTCGGACCTCGGCCAGAAGAGGATTTTAGTCACCAGACCTCCTTGAATTTTAATTCTATACCCTCGATCTAGGGCTTTCATCCTCAGCCTGACTGCCCCTGGCCCCGCCCCTTTCACTCACTGGAATTCATTTCTAGAGGCTCAGCCTAACATGTGGGCGTTACCTATGCAAATACAGCCTAACAACGTCTACAATGACATCCGCCCATTTTGCTATTTGCATAACTCCTCCTAAGGACCAGCCCGCCGCTTGCGTCAGAGCTCAGAGCACGGAGGCGGGGTGCTGTGATGTTTTTCAGAGGCCATGTACAGCACCCTGTTGGCCCCTCCCACCAGCCATGATCTGCCTGCATTGCACAGAGAAGCACAGAGACCCAGTGATGATGTCACTGGCCCCAAAATTAGATATATAAAATGGAAAATGGAAGAGGTCGTATTTAAAGAAGGGGGAAGATAAAATATAAGCAGATTAAAAGTTTGGCTTTGAACCCGCACTGCTTCTGATAGAGACGAAGATCTAGGAAGACGATCATTTCCCACTAGACGGACCTGCAGCCTTTCCTGCCATTAGAGATTCCTGGATATCGCTCCATCTGCCAGAGACGCCTCGCGCCGCGCATTAGCCGCGCAGGTTTTGCTTTTAGCGGGGGAGGGGATGGACGGGAGGGCCAGGATATTGGCCATTATCAGTAGAGTGCTCTCTCCCATACACCTGCCATTCCCGGAATGTACGGGAAAATGACACAAAGAATACGCCTCTCATACCGCCCACAGGACAGACACCCCTCCATCACCTTCGCTGGATCCAGGCAGGGCAAAACAAATTTAACCCCTTCCTGTGTCCCTTTACAAGGTTCTGAATGCGCCATGGGGGGAGGGGGGGCAGAAAGGATCAGTGATCACATGACCACTGCGACTGGCTGCCTAAGTGGCCTCATGATCGGGAGAAGGTCATACAAATAAATCAGGAAAATAGCGAATTCTGGCCACTAGATGGAGCTGACAAATATTTAATTACTGGGATCGTCAGCTCCATCTGCTGGCCATAATGAGGTATTTTCCCAACACCGCACATTTTTTTTAGTGAATGAATAACGCTCGACCTGTAGAGAAAATGAGCCTAGGAACATTCGATTTTGCTGGTTTTCGCACAGAATGATGAATAGTAAAGCCGCCTCTGGATGGTGCCGAGTCAGCAGGTGACCACACTGTCCGGGCAGGCTGGGTCGATAGAGGAATGTCAATGCATTTGGAATGGATTAATTCAGAACATACATCTAGGGATCCTCTAGGGCAGGGGTCTCCAAACGAACGGCCAGTGTACTGTCCTTTAGACTTTGAGGGTCCAGACCGTGACCAGCGAGAACAGGAAATGCCCAGGGCTTGGTGGTGAGTGGTCAGTAGGAGGAGGAATAGTGCCCATCATTGGTGTCAGTGGGAGGAATAGTGCCCATCATTGGTGTCAGTGGCAGGAATAGTGCCCCATCATTGGTGTCAGTGGGGGGAATAGTGCCCCATCATTGGTGTCTGTGGGGGGAATAGTGCCCCATCATTGGTGTCAGTGGGAGGAATAGTGCCCCATCATTGGTGTCAGTGGGAGGAATAGTGCCCCATCATTGGTGTCAGTGGGAGGAATAGTGCCCCATCATTGGTGTCAGTGGGGGGAATAGTGCCCCATCATTGGTGTCAGTGGGAGGAATAGTGCCCCATCATTGGTGTCAGTGGGAGGAATAGTGCCCCATCATTGGTGTCAGTGGGATGAATAGTGCCCCATCATTGGTATCAGTGGGAGGAATAGTGCCCCATCATTGGTATCAGTGGGAGGAATAATGTCCCATCATTGGTATCAGTGGGAGGAATAGTGCCCCATCATTGGTGTCAGTGGGAGGAATAGTGCCCCATCATTGGTGTCAGTGGGAGGAATAGTGCCCCATCATTGGTGTCAGTGGGAGGAATAGTGCCCCATCATTGGTGTCAGTGGGAGGAATAGTGCCCATCATTGGTGTCAGTGGGAGGAATAGTGCCCCATCATTGGTGTCAGTGGGAGGAATAGTGCCCCATCATTGGTGTCAGTGGGAGGAATAGTGCCCCATCATTGGTATCAGTGGGAGGAATAGTGCCCCATCATTGGTGTCAGTGGCAGGAATAGTGCCCCATCATTGGTGTCAGTGGGAGGAATAGTGCCCCATCATTGGTATCAGTGGGAGGAATAGTGCCCCATCATTGGTGTCAGTGGGAGGAATAGTGCCCCATCATTGGTGTCAGTGGGAGGAATAGTGCCCCATCATTGGTGTCAGTGGGAGGAATAGTGCCCCATCATTGGTGTCAGTGGGAGGAATAGTGCCCATCATTGGTGTCAGTGGGAGGAATAGTGCCCCATCATTGGTGTCAGTGGGAGGAATAGTGCCCCATCATTGGTGTCAGTGGGAGGAATAGTGCCCCATTATGGGTGTCAGTGGTAGGAATAGTGCCCCATCATTGATGTCAGTGGGAGGAATAGTGCTCTATCATTGGTGTCAGTGGGAGGAATAGTGCCCCATCATTGGTGTCAGTGGTAGGAATAGTGCCCCATCATTGGTGTCAGTGGGAGGAATAGTGCCCCATCATTGGTATTAGTGGGAGGAATAGTGCCCCATCAATGGTGTCAGTGGGAGGAATAGTGCCCCATCATTGGTATCAGTGGGAGGAATAGTGCCCCATCATTGGTGTCAGTGGGAGGAATAGTGCCCCATCATTGGTGTCAGTGGGAGGAATAGTGCCCCATCATTGGTATTAGTGGGAGGAATAGTGCCCCATCATTGGTGTCAGTGGGAGGAATAGTGCCCCATCATTGGTATCAGTGGGAGGAATAGTGCCCCATCATTGGTGTCAGTGGAAGGAATAGTGCCCCATCATTGGTGTCAGTGGGAGGAATAGTGCCCCATCATTGGTGTCAGTGGGAGGAATAGTGCCCATCATTGGTGTCAGTGGCAGGAATAGTGCCCCATCATTGGTGTCAGTGGGAGGAATAGTGCCCCATCATTGGTATCAGTGGGAGGAATCGTGCCCCATCATTGGTGTCAGTGGGAGGAATAGTGCCCCATCACTGGTGTCAGTGGGAGGAATAGTGCCCCATCACTGGTGTCAGTGGGAGGAATAGTGCCCCATCACTGGTGTCAGTGGGAGGAATAGTGTCCCATCATTGGTGTCAGTGAGAGGAATAGAGCTCCATCATTGGTGTCAGTGGGAGGAATAGTGCCCCATCACTGGTGTCAGTGGGAGGAATAGTGTCCCATCATTGGTGTCAGTGGGAGGAATAGTGCCCCATCACTGCTGTCAGTGGGAGGAATAGTGCCCCATCATTGGTGTCAGTGGGAGGAATAGTGCCCCATCATTGGTGTCAGTGGGGGGAATAGTGCCCCATCATTGGTATCAGTGGGAGGAATAGTGTCCCATCATTGGTATCAGTGGGAGGAATAGTGCCCCATCATTGGTGTCAGTGGGAGGAATAGTGCTCCATCATTGGTGTCAGTGGGAGGAATAGTGTCCCATCATTGGTATCAGTGGGAGGAATAGTGCTCCATCATTGGTGTCAGTGGGAGGAATAGTGTCCCATCATTGGTGTCAGTGGGAGGAATAGTGTCCCATCATTGGTGTCAGTGGGAGGAATAGTGTCCCATCATTGGTATCAGTGGAAGGAATAGTGCCCCATCATTGGTGTCAGTGGGAGGAATAGTGCCCCATCATTGGTGTCAGTGGGAGGAATAGTGCCCCATCATTGGTGTCAGTGGGAGGAATAGTGCCCCATCATTGGTGTCAGTGGGAGGAATAGTGCCCCATCATTGGTGTCAGTGGAAGGAATAGTGCCCCATCATTGGTGTCAGTGGGAGGAATAGTGCCCCATCATTGGTGTCAGTGGGAGGAATAGTGCCCCATCATTGGTGTCAGTGGGAGGAATAGTGTCCCATCATTGGTGTCAGTGGAAGGAATAGTGCCCCATCATTGGTGTCAGTGGGAGGATTAGTGCCCCATCATTGGTGTCAGTGGGAGGAATAGTGCCCATCATTGATGTCAGTGGGGGGAATAGTGCCCCATCATTGATGTCAGTGGGGGGAATAGTGCCCCATCATTGGTGTCAGTGGGAGGAATAGTGTCCCATCATTGGTGTCAGTGGAGGAATAGTGCCCCATCATTGGTGTCAGTGGGAGGAATAGTGCCCCATCATTGGTGTCAGTGGCAGGAATAGTGCCCCATCATTGGTATCAGTGGGAGGAATCGTGCCCCATCATTGGTGTCAGTGGGAGGAATAGTGCCCCATCACTGGTGTCAGTGGGAGGAATAGTGCCCCATCACTGGTGTCAGTGGGAGGAATAGTGCCCCATCACTGGTGTCAGTGGGAGGAATAGTGTCCCATCATTGGTGTCAGTGAGAGGAATAGAGCTCCATCATTGGTGTCAGTGGGAGGAATAGTGCCCCATCACTGGTGTCAGTGGGAGGAATAGTGTCCCATCATTGGTGTCAGTGGGAGGAATAGTGCCCCATCACTGCTGTCAGTGGGAGGAATAGTGCCCCATCATTGGTGTCAGTGGGAGGAATAGTGCCCCATCATTGGTGTCAGTGGGGGGAATAGTGCCCCATCATTGGTATCAGTGGGAGGAATAGTGTCCCATCATTGGTATCAGTGGGAGGAATAGTGCCCCATCATTGGTGTCAGTGGGAGGAATAGTGCTCCATCATTGGTGTCAGTGGGAGGAATAGTGTCCCATCATTGGTATCAGTGGGAGGAATAGTGCTCCATCATTGGTGTCAGTGGGAGGAATAGTGTCCCATCATTGGTGTCAGTGGGAGGAATAGTGTCCCATCATTGGTGTCAGTGGGAGGAATAGTGTCCCATCATTGGTATCAGTGGAAGGAATAGTGCCCCATCATTGGTGTCAGTGGGAGGAATAGTGCCCCATCATTGGTGTCAGTGGGAGGAATAGTGCCCCATCATTGGTGTCAGTGGGAGGAATAGTGCCCCATCATTGGTGTCAGTGGGAGGAATAGTGCCCCATCATTGGTGTCAGTGGAAGGAATAGTGCCCCATCATTGGTGTCAGTGGGAGGAATAGTGCCCCATCATTGGTGTCAGTGGGAGGAATAGTGCCCCATCATTGGTGTCAGTGGGAGGAATAGTGTCCCATCATTGGTGTCAGTGGAAGGAATAGTGCCCCATCATTGGTGTCAGTGGGAGGATTAGTGCCCCATCATTGGTGTCAGTGGGAGGAATAGTGCCCATCATTGATGTCAGTGGGGGGAATAGTGCCCCATCATTGATGTCAGTGGGGGGAATAGTGCCCCATCATTGGTGTCAGTGGGAGGAATAGTGTCCCATCATTGGTGTCAGTGGAGGAATAGTGCCCCATCATTGGTGTCAGTGGGAGGAATAGTGCCCCATCATTGGTGTCAGTGGGAGGAATAGTGCCCCATCATTGGTGTCAGTAGGAGGAATAGTGCCCCATCATTGGTATCAGTGGAGGAATAGTGCCCCATCATTGGTGTCAGTGGGAGGAATAGTGTCCCATCATTGGTGTCAGTGGGAGGAATAGTGTCCCATCATTGGTGTCAGTGGGAGGAATAGTGCTCCATCATTGGTGTCAGTGGGAGGAATAGTGCCCCATCATTGGTATCAGTGGGAGGAATAGTGCCCCATCATTGGTGTCAGTGGAGGAATAGTGCCCCATCATTGGTGTCAGTGGGGGGAATAGTGCCCCATCATTGGTGTCAGTGGGAGGAATAGTGCCCCATCATTGGTGTCAGTGGGAGGAATAGTGTCCCATCATTGGTGTCAGTGGGAGGAATAGTGCCCCATCATTGGTGTCAGTGGGAGGAATAGTGCCCCATCATTGGTGCCCCATCACACCTTGCTGAGGAGGGATATAGAGGTGCGTAGTGGGCGGTACTTACCAGTATGACGCACAGGACACGCCCACTCTCTTGCTCTATCAGCGGTAGGATCACAACTGCAACACAAAAGGGACAAGGGTCAGGGGCCGGCGGGAACAGAGGGTCAAAGTTCAGCTCCTGTCCACTAGGGGGCGCCTGAGGACATCAATCCACTTTCTGCCTTTGCAAAGCCAGATATTACCTTCTAAAAGCAGCCGTGACATCATCACTGGGCTATATATAACCTGCGCAGACAGTGCAGCTGGGGGAGGGGCCAAGCAGGCTCCACCCACTACGGCTGCAGGAAACTACAGGAGGGGGGTGGAGACAAGACCAGTCATCAGTCCAGAGTTCCCCCACTAGAGGTCTTATGACTTCACCCCCCAGCTCTCCTCATCTCCATAACATGCAGGGGGAGGTGTTCTATAGTCCCGCACTAGGGTGACAACACTGCTCCTCCATACAGTGCAGTGTAGTGAGTGTTGTCACCCCAGGATAGGAAGTGAGTTATGACACCTTCCAGCTCCCATCATCCATAATATATAGGGGGAGGTGGTCTGTAGTCCTACACTAGGTTGACAACGCTAATCCTCCATAAAGAACAGTGTAGTGAGTGTTGTCACCCAGGACAGGAAGTGAGTTATGACCCCTTCCAGCTCTCCTCCTCTCCAAAACAGAGGAGGAGGTGTTCTGTAGTCCACCATTAGGGTGACAACACTGTTTGTCCATAAAGTGAAGTACAGTGAGTGTTATCACCCCGGGACAGGAAGTGAGTTATGACCACTTCCAGCTCTCCTCACCTCCATAATATAGAGGGGGAGGTGTTCTGTAGTCCTGCCCTAAGGTGACAACGCTGCTCCTCCATAGTGTATAGTGATTGAGTGTTGTCACCCCAGGACAGGCCATTGATTGCCGGACACCCCAGCAGTACCCCCGGGGGGGCTGTCCCTTCCATGGACTGACCTTTATGTCGGGGGGCCGGGGGGGACTGACCTTGTTTGGGGGGGGTCGTGGGGGACTGACCTTGTTTGGGGGGGGCCGCGGGGGAGGCTGACCTTGTTTGTCGGGGGGCCGTGGGGGGGACTGACCTTGTTTGTCGGGGGCCGCGGGGGGGACTGACCTTGTTTGGGGGGGGTCATGGGGGACTGAACTTGATTGTCGAGGGGGCCATAGGGGACTGACCTTGTTTGTTGGGGGGCCGCGGGGGACTGACCTTGTTTGTTGGGGGGCCGCGGGGGGGACTGACCTTGTTTGTCGGGGGGCCGCGGGGGGGACTGACCTTGTTTGTCGGGGGGCCACGGGGGGGACTGACCTTGTTTGTCGGGGGGCCGCGGGGGGACTGACCTTGTTTGTCGGGGGGCCGCGGGGGGACTGAACTTGTTTGTCGGGGGGCAGCGGGGGACTGACCTTGGTTGTTGGGGCGGCCATAGGGGACTGACCTTGTTTGGGGGGGGTCGTGGGGGACTGATCTTGTTTGTTGGGGGGCCGCGGGAGACTAACCTTGTTTGTCGGGGAGGCAGCGGGGGGGACTGACCTTGTTTGTCGGGGAGGCAGCGGGGGGGACTGACCTTGTTTGTCGGGGGGCCAGGGGGGACTGACCTTGTTTGTCGGGGGGCCGCGGGGGGACTGACCTTGTTTGTCGGGGGGCAGCGGGGGACTGACCTTGTTTGGGGGGGGTCGTGGGGGACTGACCTTGTTTACCGGGGCAGCCATAGGGGACTGACCTTGTTTGGAGGGATCGTGGGGGACTGACTGTTTGTTGGGGGGCCGCGGGGGGGACTAACCTTGTTTGTCGGGGAGGCCGCGGGGGGGACTGACCTTGTTTGTCGGGGAGGCCGCGGGGGGGACTGACCTTGTTTGTCGGGGAGGCAGCGGGGGGGACTGACCTTGTTTGTTGGGGGGCCACGGGGGACTGACCTTGTTTGTCGGGGGTCCGGGGGGGACTGACCTTGTTTGTCGGGGGGCCGGGGGGGACTGACCTTGTTTGTTGGGGGGCCGCAGGGGACTGACCTTGTTTGTCGGGGGGCTGCGGAGGACTGACCTTGTTTGTTGGGGGGGCAGCGGGAGACTGACCTTGTTTGTCAGGGGCTGCGGGGGGGACTGACCTTGTTTGTCGGGGGGCCGCGGGGGGGACTGACCTTGTATGTCGGGGGGCAGCGGGGGACTGACCTTGTTTGTCGGGGGGCCGCGGGGGGGACTGACCTTGTTTGTCGGGGGAGGCAGCGAGGGGGACTGACCTTGTTTGTCGGGGGAGGCAGCGAGGGGGACTGACCTTGTTTGTCGGGGGGCCGCGGGGGACTGACCTTATTTGGGGGGGGTCGTGGGGGACTGACCTTGTTTGCCGGGGCAGCCATAGGGAACTGACCTTGTTTGGGGGGATCGTGGGGGACTGACTTTGTTTGTTGGGGGGCCGCGGGGGACTGACTTTGTTTGTTGGGGGGCCGCGGGGGGGACTAACCTTGTTTGTCGGGGAGGCCGCGGGGAGGACTGACTTTGTTTGTTGGGGGGCCGCGGGGGACTGACCTTGTTTGTTGGGGGGCCGCAGGGGACTGACCTTGTTTGTCGGGGGTCCGGGGGGGACTGACCTTGTTTGTCGGGGGGCTGCGGAGGACTGACCTTGTTTGTCGGGGGGGGCAGCGGGGGGGACTGACCTTGTATGTCGGGGGTCCGGGGGGGACTGACCTTGTTTGTTGGGGGGCTGCAGGGGACTGACCTTGTTTGTCAGGGGAGGCAGCGGGGGGGACTGACCTTGTTTGTCGGGGGCTGCGGGGGGGACTGACCTTGTTTGTCGGGGGGCCGCGGGGGGGACTGACCTTGTATGTCGGGGGGCAGCGGGGGACTGACCTTGTTTGTCGGGGGGCCGCGGGGGGGACTGACCTTGTTTGTCGGGGGGCAGCGGGGGGGACTGACCTTGTTTGTCGGGGGGCAGCGGGGGGGACTGACCTTGTTTGTCGGGGGGCAGCGGGGCGGCCAGGCTGCTCATCTGCTGTCCCAGGAGCTCGGAGGGGGTCAGGCCGCTGCATTCTATCCGTTTTCTCAGCAAAACTGAATCCCTGAAAAGAAAAGGAAGAAGGTGAGAAGGAGAATCATCGACCAATCCGGGATCTGTGCCATCCATAGGCTGGGGCTGAACGATCGATCCCACTGATATCTGGGGGTATGTGACCCATCAGTGGGAAACCCCTGACAGGTCCAGCAACCCAATCATTCATCTGATAAGCCCCGCCTTCTATCAATAGAAACACGCCCCTCCAATCACGGGACTCTGCCTAGGCAGCGATGATGTCATCAGTGTGATGTCACCTGTCAGTATGATCAATGTTTATAAACAATGTTACTTTGTATCTCTCCATCTCCCGTCTGATCGATGTTTATAAACAATGTTACTTTGTATCTCTCCATCTCCCGTCTGATCGATGTTTATAAACAATGTTACTTTGTATCTCTCCATCTCCCGTCTGATCGATGTTTATAAACAATGTTACTTTGTATCTCTTATCTCCCGTCTGATCGATGTTTATAAACAATGTTACTTTGTATCTCTCCATCTCCCGTCTGATCGATGTTTATAAACAATGTTACTTTGTATCTCTCCATCTCCCGTCTGATCGATGTTTATAAACAATGTTACTTTGTATCTCTCCATCCCCCGTCTGATCGATGTTTTTAAACAATGTTACTTTGTATCTCTCCATCTCCCGTCTGATCGATGTTTATAAACAATGTTACTTTGTATCTCTCCATCCCCCGTCTGATCGATGTTTTTAAACAATGTTACTTTGTATCTCTCCATCTCCCGTCTGATCGATGTTTATAAACAATGTTACTTTGTATCTCTCCATCCCCCGTCTGATCGATGTTTATAAACAATGTTACTTTGTATCTCTCCATCCCCCGTCTGATCGATGTTTATAAACAATGTTACTTTGTAACTCTCCATCTCCCTTCTGATCGATGTTTATAAACAATGTTACTTTGTATCTCTTATCTCCCGTCTGATCGATGTTTATAAACAATGTTACTTTGTATCTCTCCATCCCCCGTCTGATCGATGTTTATAAACAATGTTACTTTGTATCTCTCCATCTCCCGTCTGATCGATGTTTATAAACGATGTTACTTTGTATCTCTCTATCTCCCGTCTGATCGATGTTTATAAACGATGTTACTTTGTATCTCTCCATCTCCCGTCTGATCGATGTTTATAAACGATGTTACTTTGTATCTCTCCATCTCCCGTCTGATCGATGTTTATAAACAATGTTACTTTGTATCTCTCCATCCCCCATCTGATCGATGTTTATAAACAATGCTACTTTGTATCTCTCCATCTCCCGTCTGATCGATGTTTATAAACAATGTTACTTTGTATCTCTCCATCCCCCGTCTGATCGATGTTTATAAACAATGTTACTTTGTATCTCTATCCCCCGTCTGATCGATGTTTATAAACAATGTTACTTTGTATCTCTCCATCCCCCGTCTGATCGATGTTTATAAACAATGTTACTTTGTATCTCTATCCCCCGTCTGATCGATGTTTATAAACAATGTTACTTTGTATCTCTATCTCCCGTCTGATCGATGTTTATAAACAATGTTACTTTGTATCTCTATCTCCCGTCTGATCAATGTTTATAAACAATGTTACTTTGTATCTCTCCATCTCCCATCTGATCGATGTTTATAAACAATGTTACTTTGTATCTCTCCATCCCCCGTCTGATCGATGTTTATAAACAATGTTAGTTTGTATCTCTCCGTCTCCCGTCTGATCGATGTTTATAAACAATGTTACTTTGTAACTCTCCATCCCCCGTCTGATCGATGTTTATAAACAATGTTACTTTGTATCTCTCCATCCCCCGTCTGATCGATGTTTATAAACAATGTTACTTTGTATCTCTCCATCTCCCGTCTGATCGATGTATATAAACAATGTTACTTTGTATCTCTCCATCCCCCGTCTGATCGATGTTTATAAACAATGTTACTTTGTATCTCTCCATCCCCCGTCTGATCGATGTTTATAAACAATGTTACTTTGTATCTCTATCCCCCGTCTGATCGATGTTTATAAACAATGTTACTTTGTATCTCTATCTCCCGTCTGATCGATGTTTATAAACAATGTTACTTTGTATCTCTATCTCCCGTCTGATCAATGTTTATAAACAATGTTACTTTGTATCTCTCCATCTCCCGTCTGATCGATGTTTATAAGCAATGTTACTTTGTATCTCTATCTCCCGTCTGATCGATGTTTATAAACAATGTTACTTTGTATCTCTATCCCCCGTCTGATCGATGTTTATAAACAATGGACCCCAAAGTCTCATGATAAGTGTGAATGAAATTTGAAATTTTTCAATGAACGAAACCAAATTTTTCAGCGTGCACATGTCTGAGAGACAGGACATTCGATCAGAAGAGAACAAATCCTACAAACATTCGATCAGAAGATAAAACACTCCAAGAACATTCGATAAGAAGATAAATACTCCAAGAACATTCGATCAGAAGATAAATACTCCAAGAACATTCGATCAGAAGATAAATACTCCAAGAACATTCGATCAGAGGAGAAAACACTCCAAGAACATTTGATCAGAAGATTAAACACTCCAAGAACATTCGATCAGAAGATAAATACTCCAAGAACATTCGATCAGAAGATAAATACTCCAAGAACATTCGATCAGAAGATAAATACTCCAAGAACATTCGATCAGAAGATAAATACTCCAAGAACATTCGATCTTGGGAGGAAATACCTAAGTATGAAGAAATGACCCAAAAGAACATTCGATCAGAAGAGAACATAACCTTAAGACATTCGATCTTTCTCGATTAACAGAGCCTCAGCTTTACACATGGTGGGAAAATTTCCTGAAACGAGTGAATGAACGAATGATCGAACGAATGTTGGGTAATTCACAGCGACGGAATGTGCGCGGGTTTTCTCCGTTTGCTATAAACAGACCCCGTCGGTGTCACCGCGTTCCAGGCGGACGATCGGCGGCGGTTTGGGCCCCCGGTCACCTTCGATGAAAGCCCGGCTCTAATGGAAACATTTAAACTGTCGTTTTCCCCCGGCGCTCTTTTCATCTGCCGTATAATTGGCGGTTAATCTGCCGCGGATGGAAATGTCGCTTGGCTCCTCCATGCCGCGCGGTAAACGCGGAGAGTTGGCAGGACGTTCACCCCCCTCCCGGCGTTCGATCGTATGTAAGCCGGCCGCCTGCGTGCCGAGCCGGAGCTGGCTGACCTTTGTTGCTGTAAACACCAATTAAAAGAGCGAACGTTCGCCCCGGACGTCTCTGGGCGCCACCGCCGCGGAATATGAAACGTTTTTTTTTTTCTACCATTTCAACCTTTTAAAAGGGAGGTCAAAGGTCGCGAGCGCAGAACGCGGATCTTGTCTCCCTCATTACACCTGCTGGTGCGCAGCGCGCGCTCAGCGAGGGGGGGAGGGGGAAGCCATCATGAGTCCTCGCGCACACGGGACGTTTTTACAGCGGCGGTTTTTGGACGCATAGGCTTGAGGGCCGGTTCACACTCCATGCGTTTCAACGTGCTTTTTTTTTTTTTTGCTGCATACAAAACGCACAGAAAGTCGGTGATCTTAGTTCACATCAGCGCTTGCAGTTCCGGCGCATTCCGGGTGCAGAAAAAAAAGTAGAACAGGCGGCATTTTTCCTGCACAGAACTGTACTAAAACGCGGTAAAACGCATCAAAAACACATTGGAACGCACCAAAATGCATTGAAAACGCACAGAAAGTGGGTTAAATGGTTGTCAGTGTCATAGTTCCCATCAGCGCTTGCAGTTCCGGTGCGTTCCAGATGCAGAAAAAAAAAAGAACAGGCGGCATTTTTCCTGCACAGAGCTGTACTGGAACGCGGTACAATGCATCACAAACGCACCGGAAGGCACCAAAAACGCACAGAAAGTCGGTGATAGGTTTGTCAGTGTCATAGATCACATCAGTGCTTGCAGTTCGGATGCGTTCCGGATGCAGAAGAAAAAGTAGAACAGGCGGCATTTTTCCTGCACAGATCTGTACTGGAATGCAGTAAAACGCATCAAAAATGCACCAGGATGCACCAAAATGCATTAAAAACGCACAGAAAGTCGGTGATCTGGTTGTCAGTGTCATAGATCACATCAGCGCTTGCAGTTCCGGTGCGTTCCGGGTGCAGAAAAAAAAGTAGAACAGGCGGCATTTTTCCTGCACAGAACTGTACTAGAACGCGGTAAAACGCATCAAAAACACATTGGAACGCACCAAAATGCATTGAAAACGCACAGAAAGTGGGTTAAATGGTTGTCAGTGTCATAGTTCCCATCAGCGCTTGAAGTTCCGGTGCGTTCCAGATGCAGAAAAAAAAAAGAACAGGCGGCATTTTTCCTGCACAGAGCTGTACTGGAACGCGGTACAATGCATCACAAACGCACCGGAAGGCACCAAAAACGCACAGAAAGTCGGTGATAGGTTTGTCAGTGTCATAGATCACATCAGTGCTTGCAGTTCGGATGCGTTCCGGATGCAGAAGAAAAAGTAGAACAGGCGGCATTTTTCCTGCACAGATCTGTACTGGAATGCAGTAAAACGCATCAAAAATGCACCAGGATGCACCAAAATGCATTAAAAACGCACAGAAAGTCGGTGATCTGGTTGTCAGTGTCATAGTTCCCATCAGCGCTTGCAGTTCCGGTGCGTTCCGGGTGCAGAAAAAAAAGTAGAAGAGGCGGCATTTTTCCTGCACAGAACTGTACTGGAACGCGATACAACGCATCAAAAACGCACAGGTCCCTATTTAATCTGAAGAAAAAGAGAGAGGGGAAAAAAAACTGGAATGCATAAAAAATGCACGGGAGCATGTAAAAAAAACCACGCAAAAAAAATCGCAGTGGAACTTGTTAAAACTGTGCACGCAGAAACGCATCCAAAACGCATCTGGACTGCGTTTCTATAGTGTGAAACGACTTTCATGGCCACCCCACACGACATGCGTTTCAGTTGCATCCAAAACGCACAAAAAAGTCGGTGATATTGGTGGTCAGTGTAATCGGTCACATCAGCGCTTGCAGTTCCGGTGCGTTCTGGATGCAAGAAAAAAAAGGGGAACAGGGCGCATTTTTCTTGCACAGAACTGCACTGGAACGCGGTAAAATGCATCAAAAATGCACCAGAATGCAGTAAAACGCACCGGAACGCACCAAAAACACACAGAAAGTGGGTTAAATAGTTGTCAATGCCGTAGTTCATATCAGCGCTTGCAGTTCCGGTGCGTTCCGGGTGCAGAAAAAAAAAGGTAGAACAGGCCACATTTTTTCTGCACAGAACTGTGCTGGAACGCGGTACAACGCACCACAAATGCACCGGAACGCACCAAAAATGCACCGGAACGCACATGTCTCTATTTAAATTGAAGAAAAAGAGAGAGAGGGAAAACATTTACTGGAATGCACCAAAAACACACCGGAACGCGTAAAAAACACACGCGCAGAAACGTATCCGAAACGCATCTGGACTGCGTTTCTATAAAGGCCGGTTCACACTCCATGCATTTCAGTTGCTTTTTTTCCTGCATCCAAAACGCACAGAAAGTCGGTGATCTGGTGGTCAGTGTCATCGTTCCCATCAGCGCTCGCCGTTCCGGTGCAGAAACGCATGTGGTGTGAACTGGCCCCAACGACACCCCAAACACGCTCAGTTTGCATCCACAATTTGACAGGAACTCTGCCGCCCCAAAAATGTGCTAAAAAACCCACAAAAATGCAACGCAGTGGAGTCGCTAAAGTGCGAGTGGCTCTGAGGAAAAGAATACGCGTGCAAAGCCTGCTTTCAAAGCGGAGACTACACCGGTCCTGCACAAAGAGAGTGCAGAGCTGTGGGAGGGGCCCAGCAGGCTCCACCCCTTCAGAAAACTACAGAAGGGGCGGAGACCAGACCAGTCCCCCTGTACAAAGACGGACAGAGGTGTGGGAGGAACTCAGCAGGCTCCACCCAGTATAGAAAACTACAAGAGGGGGTGGAGACCAGACCAGTCACCCTGCACAAAGAGAGAGCAGAGCAGTAGGAGGGGCCAGCAGGCTCCACCCCCAACAGAAAACTACAGGGGGGGCGGGGGGAGACTAGACCAGTCCTCCTGTACAAAGAGAGTGCAGAGGTGTGGGAGGGGCCCAGCAGGATCCACCTCTGCAGAAGGGGCGGAGACAAGACCGGTCCCCCTATACAAGGACGGAGAAAGCAGAGGTGTGGGAGGGGCTCAGCAGGCTCCACCCCTTCAGAAAACTACAAGAGGGGGGCGGAGACCAGACCAGACCAGCCCCCCTGTACAAGGAGAGAAAAAGTGGTGGGGGGGGGGCCATAAGACTCCACCCACTACAGAAAACTACCGGAGGGGGTGGAGACAAGACCTGTCCCCCTGCACTAGGAGAGTGCAGAGCTGTGGGAGTGGCCCAACAGACCCCACCCCTTCAGAAAACTGCAGAACAAGGACGGAGAGAGCAGATGTATGGGAGGGGCTCAGCAGGCTCCACCCCCTACAAAAATCTACCGGAGGGGGCAGAGAAAAAAACAGTCCCCCTGCACTAGGAGAGAGAGCAGAGCTATGGGAGGGGCAGAGCAGGCCAGGAGGGGGCGGAGACCAAACCAGCCCACCTGCAGAAGGAGAGAAAGAGCAGAGGTGTGGGAGGGGTCCAGCAGGCTCCACCCACTGCAGAAAACTACCGGAGGGGGTGGAGACCAGACCAGTCCCCCTACACTAGGAGAGAGAGCAGAGCTGTGGGAGGGGCAGAGCAGGCCAGGAGGGGGCGGAGACCAGACCAGTCCCTCTGCACAAGCAGAGAAAGAGCAGAGCTGTGGGAGGGGCCCAGCAGGCCAGGAAGGGGCGTAGACCAGACCAGTCCCCCCACACTAGGAGAGAGAGCAGAGCTGTGGGAGGGGCCCAGCAGGCCAGAAGGGGGCAGAGACCAGACCAGTCCCCCTACACTAGGAGAGGGGGCAGCAGGGGGTGGTCTTTATTCCTGGAAGTCCCCCCGGGATGACGGCACAGATCTGGAAGAAGCACTTTAAGGACAGGTCTACTTTGGGAGTCACATGACCCCATTCACCGGCCCCTAGGTAGCGGTCAGACGCAGCCCCTCCCCCTGGAACATAAACGGCGACTAATCCCTCCGCACAGTGCGGACGTGGCGTCCTCGGAGCGCCCCGCTCTCTCGTTTTTAGTCCGGCCGGCGCCCGCAGAGGCATTAACTCCATTATTCTCCTCCAGGTAGAGAAGGAAACTTCGGGATCTGTCGCCATGACAACCGCTCCGCCGCTATTAGCGGACAGAAGGATTTGAAGCGAATTTACACGACTAGTCAGGAGGTCGGAGGAGCAAAATATTTCGACCTTCGCTCGACGCCAACGCGAAATCGCGCGGTTCGGGCGCCGTTCGTCACGCGTCATATCAGGACAGCTGGGCGGGACGATGGCTCGGCTTGGCTCTGTGCTTCTCGGCGGTGCTTGCGCTGAGGTCCTGGGCTCAGAAGTCCAGCAGGACGCCGCCGCCATGTTCTTCCCCTCCTTCCAGGACCAATAGTAGAGAGAAGAACGCGGGAGTGGGCCGGCTGGAGCTCCAATATCAAGGATGACGTCTGTTCTGCCCGTATTTCGCTCTCCTCCTCCATCAACACGCTCATTCGTCTACAGTAAAACCTTTCTGTTCTCATTAGCCCCGCCAATCGAATCACTGGGTCTCTGTGCTTCTCTATGCAATGCAGTCAGATCATGGCTGGTGGGAGGAGTCAGCAGGGTGCTGTACGTAGCTTCCTGAAAACATCACAGCTCCCTGCTTCAGTACTCCTCCTCTAAGAGTCCTCAGTCCTGATACAAGCAGTGGGAGGGGTTATGCAAATATCAAAATTCCTTGATGGTGGGACTTGGTAGCATGTTGTTGGTGAGGGCTGAGGGCACATGTGATATTGGTGAGGTCACATGGGACACGGTGGCACACGTGATATTGGTGAGGTCATATGGGACATGTTGGCACACGTGATATTGGAGAGGTCACATGGGACACAGTGGCACACGTGATATTGGAGAGGTCATATGGAACACGGTGGCCCACGTGATATTGGTGAGGTCATATGGGACATGTTGGCACACGTGATATTGGTGAGGTCATATGGGGCATGGTGGCACACGTGATATTGGTGAGGTCATATGGGGCATGGTGGCACACGTGATATTGGTGAGGTCATATGGGGCATGGCGGGTAGATAGGGGGGACATGGTGGCCCATACTATAATCGCGAGATGGGGAGGACACGGTGGCCCACGTAAACCATTTATATTAGGAGGACACGTGGCCCACGTAGACAATTTGTATTAGGAGGACACGGTGGCCCACGTAGACCATTATTATTAGGAGGACACGGTGGCCCACGTAGACCATTATTATTAGGAGGACACGTGGCCCACGTAGACCATTTATACTAGGAGGACACGGGGGCCCACGTAGACCATTAGTATTAGGAGGACACGGTGGCCCACGTAGACCATTAGTATTAGGAGGACACGGTGGCCCACGTAGACCATTTGTATCAGGAGGACACGTGGTCCACGTAGACCATTTATACTAGGAGGACACGGTGGCCCACGTAGACCATTTATACTAGGAGGACACGGTGGCCCATGTAGACCATTAGTATTAGGAGGACACGGTGGCCCACGTAGACCATTATTATTAGGAGGACACGGTAGCCCACGTAGACCATTAGTATTAGGAGGACACGGTGGCCCACGTAGACCATTTGTATTAGGAGGACACGGTGGCCCACGTAGACCATTAGTATTAGGAGGACACGGTGGCCCACGTAGACCATTTGTATTAGGAGGACACGGTGGCCCATGTAGACCATTTGTATTAGGAGGACACGGTGGCCCATGTAGACCATTTGTATTAGGAGGACACGGTGGCCCACGTAGACCATTTGTATTAGGAGGACACGGTGGCCCACGTAGACCATTAGTATTAGGAGGACACGGTGGCCCACGTAGACCATTTGTATTAGGAGGACACGGTGGCCCATGTAGACCATTAGTATTAGGAGGACACGGTGGCCCACGTAGACCATTTATATCAGGAGGACACGGCAGGATGAAGATAACGGAAATCCCTATCATGGGTGATGATGAAATCGTGGAGGATTAGGGGACACCACTGCCACCCCTCCCCACAGAAGAAGGTATGAGGGGTATGAAATACTGAAATATCAGCTTTGTGCTGAGTGGCCCCTTAATCACCCGCATTCACAGGGGCCCTGGAAGCCACGGTGCCGGAATATTCTGCTTTTATCTGAAGCATTTGTTAGCAGCGATCAGCAGGTGGGATTGTGTTGTTCGGGGCCCCCCCGTAGCTCAGACCAATTAAAGTGGCAGCACAAGTCCTGGAGGACACGCTGCAGGTAGACAACACAAAAGGTCTCTGTGGAGGAGACCGGCTCTAATGATGACTCTTTGTTGTCCTCCCGCCAGGAAGAGAGGGAAAGAATCCATTCAAGGGGACTCTGACCTGTTTCTGTGTACACGGCGGGCCCCGTGATTCCCGCCCCTCGCAGCTCTCACCACATGACTGTGTAGTCGTTAGAGACGGAAAATTAGGACAACTTCAGGCTTCGGAGAGGGACCTCGTGGGAACCCAACCCTCCTGCCCACCCCGGGGGGAAGTCACCAGAAGAGGACTGAGCTGCTGCTAAATGGGATTCTAATGTGAAAAATACACAGAAACTGCTACAGTCATCACCATCCTTCACATTTCTGCCTGTCACATGACCACCTCTGCAGATAAATGATACAGGAGAGATCAAACAGGAACAATGTTACATTGTATCTCCATCCCCCGTCTGATCGATGTTTATAAACAATGTTACATTGTATCTCCATCCCCCGTCTGATCGATGTTTATAAACAATGTTACTTTGTATCTCTATCTCCCGTCTGATCGATGTTTATAAACAATGTTACTTTGTATCTCTCCATCTCCCGTCTGATCGATGTTTATAAACAATGTTACTTTGTATCTCTCCATCTCCCGTCTGATCGATGTTTATAAACAATGTTACTTTGTATCTCCATCTCCCGTCTGATCGATGTTTATAAACAATGTTACATTGTATCTCTCCATCTCCCGTCTGATCGATGTTTATAAACAATGTTACTTTGTATCTCTCTATCTCCCGTCTGATCGATGTTTATAAACAATGTTACTTTATATCTCTCCATCTCCCGTCTGATCGATGTTTATAAACAATGTTACTTTGTATCTCTCTATCTCCCGTCTGATCGATGTTTATAAACAATGTTACTTTGTATTTCTCCATCCCCCGTCTGATCGATGTTTATAAACAATGTTACTTTGTATCTCTCCATCTGCCGTCTGATCGATGTTTATAAACAATGTTACTTTGTATCTCTCCATCTGCCGCCTGATCGATGTTTATAAACAATGTTACTTTGTATCTCTCCATCCCCCGCCTGATCGATGTTTATAAACAATGTTACTTTGTATCTCTCCATCCCCCGCCTGATCGATGTTTATAAACAATGTTACTTTGTATCTCTCCATCTGCCGCCTGATCGATGTTTATAAACAATGTTACTTTGTATCTCTCCATCCCCCGCCTGATCGATGTTTATAAACAATGTTACTTTGTATCTCTCCATCTCCCGTCTGATCGATGTTTATAAACAATGTTACTTTGTATCTCTCCATCTCCCGTCTGATCGATGTTTATAAACAATGTTACTTTGTATCTCTCCATCTCCCGTCTGATCGATGTTTATAAACAATGTTACTTTGTATCTCTCCATCTCCAGTCTGATCGATGTTTATAAACAATGTTACTTTGTATTTCTCCATCCCCCGTCTGATCGATGTTTATAAACAATGTTACTTTGTATCTCTCCATCCCCCGTCTGATCGATGTTTATAAACAATGCTACTTTGTATCTCTATCTCCTGTCTGATCGATGTTTATAAACAATGTTACTTTGTATCTCTCTATCTCCTGTCTGATCGATGTTTATAAACAATGTTACTTTGTATCTCTCTATCTCCTGTCTGATCGATGTTTATAAACAATGTTACTTTGTATCTCTCTATCTCCTGTCTGATCGATGTTTATAAACAATGTTACTTTGTATCTCTCCATCCCCCGTCTGATCGATGTTTATAAACAATGCTACTTTGTATCTCTATCTCCTGTCTGATCGATGTTTATAAACAATGTTACTTTGTATCTCTCTATCTCCTGTCTGATCGATGTTTATAAACAATGTTACTTTGTATCCCTCCATCCCCCGTCTGATCGATGTTTATAAACAATGTTACTTTGTATCTCTCCATCCCCCGTCTGATCGATGTTTATAAACAATGCTACTTTGTATCTCTATCTCCTGTCTGATCGATGTTTATAAACAATGTTACTTTGTATCTCTCTATCTCCTGTCTGATCGATGTTTATAAACGATGTTACTTTGTATCTCTATCTCCCGTCTGATCGATGTTTATAAACAATGTTACTTTGTATCTCTCTATCTCCCGTCTGATCGATGTTTATAAACAATGGTACATAAGGTGCAGAGAGAAAGTACTACAAACAAGGGTCAGGGCAGGTGACAATCAGTGACAGTAACCCATCATCCCAGCAAGGGTCAGGGCAGGCAGCGGTCAGAGAGAGCACTTCATTTTACAAACAAGGGTCAGGGCAGGTGGCAATCAGTAACAGTAACCCATCATCCAAACATAGGTCAGGGTAGGCAGCAGTCAGAGAAAGTACTCTATTATCCAAACAAGGGTCTGGGCAGGTGGCAGTCAGTGACAGTAACCCATCATCCAAGCATAGGTCAGGGCAGGCAGCGGTCAGAGAGAGTACTTCTACAAACAAGGGTCTGGGCAGGTGGCAATCAGTAACAGTAGCCTATGATCCCAGAAGCAAGGGTTAGGTAGGCAGCAGTCAGATAAAGTAATCTGTTATCCAAACAAGGGTCTGGGCGGGTGGCAGTCAGTGACAGTAACCCATCATCCAAGCACAGGTCAGGGCAGGCAGCAGTCAAGAACTAGTTATGGGCAGGTGGAGATCATAGAGAGCAACCCATTATCCAATCAAGGGTCTGGGCGGGTGGCAGTCAGTGACAGTAACCCATCATCCAAGCACAGGTCAGGGCAGGCAGCAGTCAGGAACTAGTTATGGTCAGGTAGCGATCATAGAGAGAAACCCATTACCCAATCAAGGGTCTTGGCGGGTGGCAATCAGTGACAGTAACCCATCATCCAAGCACAGGTCAGGGTAGGCAGCAGTCAGGAACTAGTTATGGGCAGGTGGAGATCATAGAGAGCAACCCATTATCCAATCAAGGGTCTGGGCGGGTGGCAATCAGTGACAGTAACCATTATCCAAGCAAGGGTCAGGTCAGGCAATGAGTAAGGCGCTGGTCCAGATGCACATTTATATTTGGTCACAAGCCAAGCAGCAGCGTTGATTGGACGACATTTCGAGGGGAGAAGATGTCTCCACCGTAAGCCCAATAGTTTATGAATTTCCGGAAAGCGACTCCCGACTCCTTTGCGCACTTCCAGAACGTGATTCGTAGCGGCGAGTCAATTAGTTCGACGCTCGAGTTTAATTTTCAGCTCCCGGCGAGCTTTGTTCTGCCTCCAGCGCGTGGAGCGCGAGATGAAAGTTCCGTCACGCTCTCTCCTCTCGGTGGGTGAGGGCGGCGATGACAACGGCGAGGAAAATACGTCTCAGATAATATTATCGCGTCAGGCAGACCGCGGGACGAGCCGCCGGTCTGTCGAGGGCCCAATGTTCCGAGCCGCGCTGCAAAATGTAAAATAGGAAGGAAGAAAAAAATCTGCTTCAGGGACTCAAACGCGTCTAAGAGGCTTCCAGGAGACGATCAGAGAACCTCGGCGTGACTCAGCGACACCGGAGTCCTTCCACCATCTTCCCAGACGCAGATATGGGGACCCTTTTCCACTGAGTACTTATGTAAGGGGACCCTTTTTCACTAAGCACCTATGTAAGGGGGCCCTTTTCCACTGAGTACCTATGTAAAGGGGCCCTTTTCCACTGAGTACCTATGTAGGGGGGCCCTTTTCCACTGAGCACCTATGTAAGGGGGCCTTTTCCACTGAGTACCTATGTAAGGGGGCCCTTTTCCACCGAGTACCTATGTAGGGGGGCCCTTTTCCACTGAGTACCTATGTAAGGGGGCCCTTTTCCACTGAGTACCCATGTAAGGGGGCCCTTTTCCACTGAGTACCTATGTAAGGGGGCCCTTTTCACTGAACACCTATGTAAGGGGGCCCTTTTCCACTGAGCAGCTATGTAAGGAGGCCCTTTTCCACTGAGTACTTATGTAAGGGGGTCCTTTTCCACTGAGTACCTATGTAAGGGGGCCCTTTTCCACTGAGCATCTAAGTAAGGGGCCCTTTTCCACTGAGCAGCTATGTAAGGAGGCCCTTTTCCACTGAGTACCTATGTAAGGGGGCCCTTTTCTACTGAGTACCTATGTAGGGGGGCCCTTTTCCACTGAGCACCTATGTAAGGGGGCCCTTTTCCACTGAGTACCCATGTAAAGGGGCCCTTTTCCACTGAGCACCTATGTAGGGGAGCCTTTTCCACTGAGAATCTATGTAGGGGGACCGTTTTCCACTGAGCACCTATGTAAGGGGGCCCTTTACCACTGAGCACCTATGTAAGGGAGCCTTTTCCACTGAGCACCTATGTAAGGGGGCCCTTTACCACTGAGCACCTATGTAAGGGGGCCCTTTTCCACTGAGTACCTATGTAAGGGGGCCCTTTTCCACTGAGTACCTATGTAGGGGGGCCCTTTTCCACTGAGCACCTATGTAAGGGGGCCCTTTTCCACTGAGAATCTATGTAAGGGGCCCTTTCCACTGAGTACCTATGTAAGGGGGCCCTTTTCCACTGAGAATCTATGTAAGGGGGCCCGTTTCCACTGGGAATCTATGTAAGGGGCCCTTTCCACTGAAAACCTATGTAAGGGGGCCCTTTTCCACTGAGCAGCTATGTAAGGGAGCCTTTTCCACTGAGCACCTATGTAAGGGGGCCCTTTACCACTGAGCACCTATGTAAGGGGGCCCTTTTCCACTGAGTACCTATGTAAGGGGGCCCTTTTCCACTGAGTACCTATGTAGGGGGGCCCTTTTCCACTGAGCACCTATGTAAGGGGGCCCTTTTCCACTGAGAATCTATGTAAGGGGCCCTTTCCACTGAGTACCTATGTAAGGGGGCCCTTTTCCACTGAGAATCTATGTAAGGGGGCCCGTTTCCACTGGGAATCTATGTAAGGGGCCCTTTCCACTGAAAACCTATGTAAGGGGGCCCTTTTCCACTGAGCAGCTATGTAAGGGGGACCTTCTCCACTGAGCAGCTATGTAAGGAGGCCCTTTTCCACTGAGAATCTATGTAAGGGGCCCTTTCCACTGAAAACCTATGTAAGGAGGCCCTTTTCCACTGAGCAGCTATGTAAGGGGGACCTTTTCCACTGAGCAGCTATGTAAGGAGGCCCTTTTCCACTGAGCAGCTATGTAAGGAGGCCCTTTTCCACTGAGCACCTATGTAAGGGGACTCTTCCACTGAGCACCTATGTAAGGGGGCCCTTTTCCACTGAGCACTTATGCAAGGGGACCCTTTTCCACTGAGTACCTACGTAAGGAGGCCCTTTTCCACTGAGCACCTATGTAAGGGGGCCTTTTCCACTGAGCACCTATGTAAGGAGGCCCTTTTCCACTGAGTACCTATGTAAGGGGGCCCTTTTCCACTGAGTACCTATATAGGGGGGCCCTTTTCCACTGAGTACCTATGTAAGGGGGCCTTTTCCACTGAGCACCTATGTAAGGGGGCCTTTTCCACTGAGCACCTATGTAAGGGGGCCCTTTTCCACTGAGCACCTATGTAAGGAGGCCCTTTTCCACTGAGTACCTATGTAAGGGGGCCCTTTTCCACTGAGTACCTATATAGGGGGGCCCTTTTCCACTGAGTACCTATGTAAGGGGGCCTTTTCCACTGAGCACCTATGTAAGGGGGCCTTTTCCACTGAGCACCTATGTAAGGGGGCCCTTTTCCACTGAGCACCTATGTAAGGGGACTCTTCCACTGAGCACCTATGTAAGGGGGCCCTTTTCCACTGAGCACATATGCAAGGGGACCCTTTTCCACTGAGTACCTACGTAAGGAGGCCCTTTTCCACTGAGCACCTATGTAAGGGGGCCCTTTTCCACTGAGCACATATGTAAGGGGACCCTTTTCCACTGAGTACCTATGTAAGGGGGCCCTTTTTCACTGAGCACCTATGTAAGGACGCCCTTTTCCACTGAGTACCTACGTAAGGGGACCCTTTTCTACTGAGTACCTACGTAAGGGGGCCCTTTTCCACTGTGTACCTATGTAGGGGGGCCCTTTTCCACTGTGTACCTATGTATGGGGGCCCTTTTCCACTGTGTACCTGTGTAAGGGGGCCCTTTTTCACTGAGCACCTATGTAAGGACGCCCTTTTCCACTGAGTACCTGTGTAGGGGGGTCTTTTTCCACTGAGTACCTATGTAAGGGGGCTCTTCCACTGAGGACCTATGTAAGGGGGCCCTTTTCCACTGAGCACCTATGTAAGGGGGCCCTTTTCCACTGAGCACCTATGTAAGGGGGCCCTTTTCCACTGAGTACCTATGTAAGGGGGCCCTTTTCCATTGAGTACCTATGTAAAGGGGACCTTTTCCACAGACCACCAATGAGACAGGGTCTTCTCCACAGGGCACCATTGTAAGGGGGCACTTCTCCACTGACCAACAGTGTAAGGGGGCACTTCTTCTTTGACCACTAATGTAAGTGACCCTTCTGCATTGACAACTAACGAAAGGGGGCCCTTTTCACTTCCACACTGACCAGAAATGTAGGGGACCTTTTTCTTATAGACCACCATTTTAAGGTGGCACTTCTACACTGATCATCAGTGGAAGGGACCTGTCTGCATTGACCACCAGTGGAAGGGACCCGTCTGCATTGACCACCAGTGGAAGGGACCCGTCTGCATTGACCACCAGTGGAAGGGACCCGTCTACATTGACCACAAGTGGAAGGGACCCGTCTGCATTGACCACCAGTGGAAGGGACCCGTCTGCATTGACCACCAGTGGAAGGGACCCGTCTGCATTGACCACCAGTGGAAGGGACCCGTCTGCATTGAACACCAGTGGAAGGGACCCGTCTGCATTGAACACCAGTGGAAGGGACCCGTCTGCATTGAACACCAGTGGAAGGGACCCGTCTGCATTGACCACCAGTGGAAGGGACCCGTCTGCATTGAACACCAGTGGAAGGGACCCGTCTGCATTGACCACCAGTGGAAGGGACCCGTCTGCATTGGCCACCAGTGGAAGGGACCCGTCTGCATTGACCACCAGTGGAAAGGACCCGTCTGCATTGACCACCAGTAGAAGGGACACGTCTGCATTGACCACCAGTGGAAGGGACCCGTCTGCATTGAACACCAGTGGAAGGGACCCGTCTGCATTGGCCACCAGTGGAAGGGACCCGTCTGCATTGACCACCAGTGGAAGGAACCCATCTGCATTGAACACCAGTGGAAGGGACCCATCTGCATTGACCACCAGTGGAAGGAACCCGTCTGCATTGACCACCAATGGAAGGTGTCCTCTATTGGCCAACAATGAACTCCCCTTTCTGCTCCTCTGCTCTCTCTTCCTATCAGCGTGTTTTGCACACTGCAGCGAGCAGCCTCCCTATGCTGTTCACCTTTCCTCCAGTCTGAGCTCTGCTGTACAGGGACTCCAAGAGGCTGATGCCAGGTCAAATTTTGGTACTCCAGACTGCTTGTATTCCAAAAAAATATATATTTTTTTAAATTCAGAACGGCGCAGGAAAGGTTCAGAACCTCAGTCGGTTTTTTTCATTGCTCACTCTTCCCCTCGGCACACATCAGACACTTTGATAAACGCGGCCCGGCCTGCATTCGCGGTTGTCCCGGGATTCAGCGGACTCTCAGAGACTTCCAGCGCAGGGGCGGACTTACAACTCATGGGGCCCCCGGGCAATAGGGGATCATGGGGCCCCTGTCTCCTTGCCCAAACTCAAAAAAGCCTATGAAAAAGGTACCAGGGGCATCTCATGGGGCCCCCTACTGACCCCGGGACCCGGGCAGTGCCCGAGTTTCCAAATGGTCAGTCCGCCCCTGTTCCAGCGTAAAGCTGAATATTCCCGGGAAATCCACGTCTTCTCCGAACAGTCCTGACGGATCAATGTGTTGGTAAAACGCTCCCCTGGTGACATCGCGGCATCTTCTGGCGTCTCGTTACATTCCGTCGTCTTCTTCTCTTCCTTCCCGAGCTCCGTTCCCGCCATCTCTAATTCGACATGACATATCAAGGCTTTGCCGTTGCCGCCGTGGAGCTGCCTGTGACATGAAGAACTCCGGATGGCACACCGGGGACCGCCACAGAACATACCCTGTCATCAGATGCCGCGCTCTACACCAAACACCTGTCTGAATACATTACAGGGCCAACTCCACCGCACATCTCTGAGCTCCTCCACTTCTCTGACTCACTTCTGAAGGTGAAGTTCCAGAAGAGCAATCTCCTGCAGGTCGGATCTCTTCAGGTGTCAGCAGATCTGACTGCAGGTCCTTAGCTGCTTCCGTACCGCAGATCACACCGCGCCACGATAAAGGGAAACTTCAGTATTGTTCAGGAAAAAATCCAGGTGGGCTCCGTACCTAACACTTGCTACTAGAAATTTCTGCTAAGTGGAAGGGTCTGCTGCCAGGAGAGCCACCCGTGTTGTAATGAGCCCTTCTCAGACTGGGCTCCTCTAGATCGACCTTTCTACCCTTGAAGTCATTTTCAGGTCTCGGAGAACCCCTGCTAAGATCAGTCCATCTGGGGTCTTTGGCAAAAAGGCTCTTTAATTGGTGGTGGTCGGTTGGAAGAACGTCCCCCTTATGTTGGTGGTCAAAATGCCACACTTGTGGTCTTGCTGTTGGCTCTGCCAGGTGGCATTGGATCTGGAAGAGTATTACGGCACCAGCAGATGGGAGGTCAGTTAGCTCAAGGAACCCTAGCCACCTCTGTAGGAACCCAAGGGTTCCATGGAACCCTGGTGGAGAATGGCTCTAGAGGTTGTTAGGGCTTCCACGGGAGGAGTGCATTGGCAGATTGACCACTGAGGGATCACTACCACAATGACCACTTCTGTCACTTCTACATGAACCTCCAATGTAAGAGGCCTGTCTACACTGACCACCAATGTAAGGGGGTCCGCCTCCACTGACCAAAAATGAAAAGGGGCCCTCCTCCATTGACCACCAATGTAAGAGGCCCTCCTCCACTGACCAGCAATGTAAGAGGCCCTCCGCAATGACCACCAATTTAAAAGGCCCTCCTCCACTAACCATCAATGTAAGAGGCCCTCCTCCACTGACCACCAATGTAAGAGGCCCTCCACCAATGACCAACAATTTAAAAGGCCCTCCTCCACTAACCATCAATGTAAGAGGCCCTCCTCCACTGACCACCAATGTAAGAGGCCCTCCTCCACTGACCACCAATGTAAGAGGCCCTCCTCCACTGACCAGCAATGTAAGAGGTCTTTATACATTGACCACCAATGTAAGGGTGCCTCCCCACTGGTGTCAGTGGGTGGAATAGTGTCCCATGGGAACAACAGTGCCCAAAGGGGCAAATAAAGGCAAGCAAAGGATCACATCCAGCCCCTGGGCCGAGGTTTGGAGACCACTGTCCCACATTATGTTGGTGTCAGTGGGAGGAAAAGTGCCCCTTTGTTGGTGCAATTGGAAGAAATAATGCCCCATCATTTGTATCAGTTAAAGGAATGGTGCCCCATTGTTGGTGTCAGTGGAAGGAATAGTGCCCCATTGTTGGTGTCAGTAGAAGGAATAGTGCCCCATCATTGGTGTCAGTGGGAGGAATAGTGCCCCATCATTGGTATCAGTGGGAGGAATAGTGCCCTATCATTGGTGTCAGTGGAAGGAATAGTGCCCCATCATTGGTGTCAGTGGGAGAAATAGTGCTTTATCATTGGTGTCAGTGGAAGGAATAGTGCTCCATCGTTGGTATTAGTGGGAGGAATAGTGCCGCGTCATTGGTGTCAGTGGGAGGGATATTGACCCATAATTGCTGTCATTTAGAAGAATAGTGCCCAATCATTGGTGTCAGTGGGAAAAATAGTGTTCCGTCATTGGTATTAGTGGGGGGTAATAGTGCTCCATTATTGGTGCCAGTGGGAGGAATAGTGCCCCATCATTGATGTCAGTGGGAGGAATAGTGCCCCATCATTGGTGTCAGTGGGAAGAATAGAACCCCATCATTGGTGTCAGAGGAAGGAATAGTGCCCCATCATTGGTGTCAGTGGGAGGAATAGTGCCCCATCATTGGTGTCAGTGGGAGGGGTAGTGCCCCACCATAGGTGTCAGTGGGAGGGGTAGTGCCCCACTATGGGTGTCAGTAGGAGGGGTAGTGCCCCACCATGGGTGTCAGTAGGATGGATAGTGCCCCACCATGGGTGTCAGTAGGAGGGATAGTGCCCCACCATGGGTGTCAGTGGGAGGGGTAGTGCCCCACCATGGGTGTCAGTGGGAGGGGTAGTGCCCCACCATTGGTGTCAGTGGGAGGGGTAGTGCCCTACCATTGGTGTTAGTGGGAGGGGTAGTGCCCCACCATAGGTGTCAGTGGGAGGGGTAGTGCCCCACCATGGGTGTCAGTAGGAGGGATAGTGCCCCACCATGGGTGTCAGTAGGAGGGATAGTGCCCCACCATGGGTGTCAGTAGGAGGGATAGTGCCCCACCATGGGTGTCAGTGGGAGGGGTAGTGCCCCACCATGGGTGTCAGTGGGAGGGGTAGTGCCCCGCCATTGGTATCAGTGGGAAGGGTAGTGCCCCACCATTGGTATCAGTGGGAGGAATAGTGCCCCATCATTGGTATCAGTGGGAGGAATAGTGCCCCATCATTGGTGTCAGTGGGAGGAATAGTGCCCATCATTGGTATCAGTGGGAGGAATAGTGCCCCATCATTGGTGTCAGTGGGAGGAATAGTGCCCCATCATTGGTATCAGTGGGAGGAATAGTGCCCCATCATTGGTATCAGTGGGAGGAATAGTGCCCCATCATTGGTGTCAGTGGGAGGAATAGTGCCCCATCATTGGTGTCAGTGGGAGGAATAGTGCCCCATCATTTGGCTTTATCATTACATTTTTCTTGCTTCCATTGAAAGTAAATGAATTGTTCATTCACTCGGCGTGCAGAAGCCACTCGCATTCCTTCATTCAGCATTACACTGAGCCCGGCTCTTATATCGCAGTCATTCATATACAGGATTCTTACATTTATTTTTATTGTTTTTTTAAATAAAAGCTGTACAAGAAGAGGGACTAGACCTGTGTAGAAGAGCTCGGACCGGGATACAATGTATCTCCTCCTCCTCCAGTGATGTATACAATGTATCTCCTCCTCCTCCAGTGATGTATACAATGTATCTTCTCCTCCTCCTCCAGTGATGTATACAATGTATCTTCTCCTCCTCCAGTGATGTATACAATGTATCTCCTCCTCCTCCAGTGATGTATACAATGTATCTCCTCCTCCTCCAGTGATGTATACAATGTATCTTCTCCTCCTCCAGTGATGTATACAATGTATCTCCTCCTCCAGTGATGTATACAATCTATCTCCTCCTCCTCCAGTGATGTATACAATGTATCTCCTCCTCCAGTGATGTATACAATGTATCTCCTCCTCCTCCAGTGATGTATACAATGTATCTCCTCCTCCTCCGGTGATGTATACAATGTATCTCCTCCTCCTCCTCCAGTGATGTATACAATGTATCTTCTCCTCCTCCGGTGATGTATACAATGTATCTTCTCCTCCTCCAGTGATGTATACAATGTATCTCCTCCTCCTCCTCCAGTGATGTATACAATGTATCTTCTACTCCTCCAGTGATGTATACAATGTATCTCCTCCTCCTCCAGTGATGTATACAATGTATCTCCTCCTCCTCCTCCAGTGATGTATACAATGTATCTTCTCCTCCTCCAGTGATGTATACAATGTATCTCCTCCTCCCCCAGTGATGTATACAATGTATCTCCTCCTCCTCCGGCGATGTATACAATGTATCTTCTCCTCCTCCAGTGATGTATACAATGTATCTCCTCCTCCTCCAGTGATGTATACAATGTATCTTCTCCTCCTCCAGTGATGTATACAATGTATCTTCTCCTCCTCCAGTGATGTATACAATGTATCTCCTCCTCCTCCAGTGATGTATACAATGTATCTTCTCCTCCTCCAGTGATGTATACAATGTATCTTCTCCTCCTCCTCCTCCTCCTCCAGTGATGTATACAATGTATCTCCTCCAGTGATGTATACAATGTATCTTCTCCTCCTCCAGTGATGTATACAATGTATCTTCTCCTCCTCCAGTGATGTATACAATGTATCTTCTCCTCCTCCATTGATGTATACAATGTATCTTCTCCTCCTCCATTGATGTATACAATGTATCTTCTCCTCCTCCAGTGATGTATACAATGTATCTTCTCCTCCTCCTCCAGTGATGTATACAATGTATCTTCTCCTCCCCCTCCAGTGATGTATACAATGTATCTTCTCCTCCTCCAGTGATGTATACAATGTATCTTCTCCTCCTCCAGTGATGTATACAATGTATCTCCTCCTCCTCCAGTGATGTATACAATGTATCTTCTCCTCCTCCATTGATGTATACAATGTATCTTCTCCTCCTCCAGTGATGTATACAATGTATCTTCTCCTCCTCCTCCTCCTCCTCCAGTGATGTATACAATGTATCTCCTCCAGTGATGTATACAATGTATCTTCTCCTCCTCCAGTGATGTATACAATGTATCTTCTCCTCCTCCAGTGATGTATACAATGTATCTTCTCCTCCTCCATTGATGTATACAATGTATCTTCTCCTCCTCCATTGATGTATACAATGTATCTTCTCCTCCTCCTCCAGTGATGTATACAATGTATCTTCTCCTCCTCCTCCAGTGATGTATACAATGTATCTTCTCCTCCTCCTCCAGTGATGTATACAATGTATCTTCTCCTCCCCCTCCAGTGATGTATACAATGTATCTTCTCCTCCTCCAGTGATGTATACAATGTATCTTCTCCTCCTCCAGTGATGTATACAATGTATCTCCTCCTCCTCCAGTGATGTATACAATGTATCTTCTCCTCCTCCATTGATGTATACAATGTATCTTCTCCTCCTCCAGTGATGTATACAATGTATCTTCTCCTCCTCCTCCTGTGATGTATACAATGTATCTTCTCCTCCTCCTCCAGTGATGTATACAATGTATCTTCTCCTCCTCCTCCAGTGATGTATACAATGTATCTTCTCCTCCTCCTCCAGTGATGTATACAATGTATCTTCTCCTCCTCCTCCAGTGATGTATACAATGTATCTTCTCCTCCTCCTCCTCCAGTGATGTATACAATGTATCTTCTCCTCCTCCAGTGATGTATACAATGTATCTCCTCCTCCTCCAGTGATGTATACAATGTATCTTCTCCTCCTCCAGTGATGTATACAATGTATCTTCTCCTCCTCCAGTGATGTATACAATGTATCTCCTCCTCCTCCAGTGATGTATACAATGTATCTTCTCCTCCTCCAGTGATGTATACAATGTATCTTCTCCTCCTCCTCCTCCAGTGATGTATACAATGTATCTTCTTCTCCTCCAGTGATGTATACAATGTATCTTCTCCTCCTCCAGTGATGTATACAATGTATCTTCTTCTCCTCCAGTGATGTATACAATGTATCTTCTCCTTCAGTGATGTATACAATGTACCTTCTCCTCCAGTGATGTATATAATGTATCTCCTCCTCCAGTGATGTATACAATGTATCTCCTCCTCCAGTGATGTATACAATGTATTTTCTCCTCCTCCAGTGATGTATACAATGTATCTTCTCCTCCTCCAGTGATGTATACAATGTATCTTCTCCTCCAGTGATGTATACAATGTATCTTCTCCTCCTCCAGTGATGTATACAATGTATCTTCTCCTCCTCCAGTGATGTATACAATGTATCTTCTCCTCCTCCAGTGATGTATACAATGTATCTTCTTTTCCTCCAGTGATGTATACAATGTATCTTTTTCTGCTCCAGTGATGTATACAATGTATCTCCTCCTCCTCCAGTGATGTATACAATGTATCTCCTCCTCCTCCAGTGATGTATACAATGTATCTTCTCCTCCTCCTCCAGTGATGTATACAATGTATCTTCTCCTCCTCCAGTGATGTATACAATGTATCTCCTCCTCCTCCAGTGATGTATACAATGTATCTCCTCCTCCTCCAGTGATGTATACAATGTATCTTCTCCTCCTCCAGTGATGTATACAATGTATCTCCTCCTCCAGTGATGTATACAATCTATCTCCTCCTCCTCCAGTGATGTATACAATGTATCTCCTCCTCCAGTGATGTATACAATGTATCTCCTCCTCCTCCAGTGATGTATACAATGTATCTCCTCCTCCTCCGGTGATGTATACAATGTATCTCCTCCTCCTCCTCCAGTGATGTATACAATGTATCTTCTCCTCCTCCGGTGATGTATACAATGTATCTTCTCCTCCTCCAGTGATGTATACAATGTATCTCCTCCTCCTCCTCCAGTGATGTATACAATGTATCTTCTACTCCTCCAGTGATGTATACAATGTATCTCCTCCTCCTCCAGTGATGTATACAATGTATCTCCTCCTCCTCCTCCAGTGATGTATACAATGTATCTTCTCCTCCTCCAGTGATGTATACAATGTATCTCCTCCTCCCCCAGTGATGTATACAATGTATCTCCTCCTCCTCCGGCGATGTATACAATGTATCTTCTCCTCCTCCAGTGATGTATACAATGTATCTCCTCCTCCTCCAGTGATGTATACAATGTATCTTCTCCTCCTCCAGTGATGTATACAATGTATCTTCTCCTCCTCCAGTGATGTATACAATGTATCTCCTCCTCCTCCAGTGATGTATACAATGTATCTTCTCCTCCTCCAGTGATGTATACAATGTATCTTCTCCTCCTCCTCCTCCTCCTCCAGTGATGTATACAATGTATCTCCTCCAGTGATGTATACAATGTATCTTCTCCTCCTCCAGTGATGTATACAATGTATCTTCTCCTCCTCCAGTGATGTATACAATGTATCTTCTCCTCCTCCATTGATGTATACAATGTATCTTCTCCTCCTCCATTGATGTATACAATGTATCTTCTCCTCCTCCAGTGATGTATACAATGTATCTTCTCCTCCTCCTCCAGTGATGTATACAATGTATCTTCTCCTCCCCCTCCAGTGATGTATACAATGTATCTTCTCCTCCTCCAGTGATGTATACAATGTATCTTCTCCTCCTCCAGTGATGTATACAATGTATCTCCTCCTCCTCCAGTGATGTATACAATGTATCTTCTCCTCCTCCATTGATGTATACAATGTATCTTCTCCTCCTCCAGTGATGTATACAATGTATCTTCTCCTCCTCCTCCTGTGATGTATACAATGTATCTTCTCCTCCTCCTCCAGTGATGTATACAATGTATCTTCTCCTCCTCCTCCAGTGATGTATACAATGTATCTTCTCCTCCTCCTCCAGTGATGTATACAATGTATCTTCTCCTCCTCCTCCAGTGATGTATACAATGTATCTTCTCCTCCTCCTCCTCCAGTGATGTATACAATGTATCTTCTCCTCCTCCAGTGATGTATACAATGTATCTCCTCCTCCTCCAGTGATGTATACAATGTATCTTCTCCTCCTCCAGTGATGTATACAATGTATCTTCTCCTCCTCCAGTGATGTATACAATGTATCTCCTCCTCCTCCAGTGATGTATACAATGTATCTTCTCCTCCTCCAGTGATGTATACAATGTATCTTCTCCTCCTCCTCCTCCAGTGATGTATACAATGTATCTTCTTCTCCTCCAGTGATGTATACAATGTATCTTCTCCTCCTCCAGTGATGTATACAATGTATCTTCTTCTCCTCCAGTGATGTATACAATGTATCTTCTCCTTCAGTGATGTATACAATGTACCTTCTCCTCCAGTGATGTATATAATGTATCTCCTCCTCCAGTGATGTATACAATGTATCTCCTCCTCCAGTGATGTATACAATGTATTTTCTCCTCCTCCAGTGATGTATACAATGTATCTTCTCCTCCTCCAGTGATGTATACAATGTATCTTCTCCTCCAGTGATGTATACAATGTATCTTCTCCTCCTCCAGTGATGTTTACAATGTATCTTCTCCTCCTCCAGTGATGTATACAATGTATCTTCTCCTCCTCCAGTGATGTATACAATGTATCTTCTTTTCCTCCAGTGATGTATACAATGTATCTTTTTCTGCTCCAGTGATGTATACAATGTATCTTCTCCTCCTCCAGTGATGTATACAATGTATCTCCTCCTCCAGTGATGTATACAATGTATCTTCTCCTCCAGTGATGTATGCAATGTATCTCCTCCTCCTCCAGTGATGTATACAATGTATCTCCTCCTCCTCCTCCAGTGATGTATACAATGTATCTTTTTCTCCTCTAGTAATGTATACAATGTATCTTTATTTTTCCCTTTAGCCCCTGTACTCTCTTCAAGAGGAGAAAGAGAGTCCAGGGATGGACTGTACAGAGACTGATCCCTGTGATAGCCAATCATCGGCTACAACAGTGATCATGTCATGGAGAGCCTGGCTCCAGATCATTAATATGAGACCTGGAGGTGTTAGTGACAGCTCATTCTCCATGTCCAGAGCGCACCGAGCATACTTGTGACCTGACACCAGGGACTGGGTAATGTACTTGTGACCTGACACCGGGGACTGGGTAATGTACTTGTGACCTGACACCGGGGACTGGGTAATGTACTTGTGACCTGACACCGGGGACTGGGTAATATACTTGTGACCTGACACCCTGACACCGGGGGGGGTGGATAATATACTTGTGACCTGACACCGGGGACTGGGTTATGTACATGTGACCTGACACCAGACACTGGGTAATGGACATGTGTGCTGGTATGCTAGGCCAGGGCCACACAGTGCCCATTTGGGGGCCCATATACTAAACA